>NC_058130.1:552922435-552932576 GCF_016433145.1 Gracilinanus agilis
TCCTTCCTTTCTTTCTTTCTTTCTTTCTTTCTTTCTTTCTTTCTTTCTTTCTTTCTTTCTTTCTTTCTTTCTTTCTTTCTTTCTTTCTTTCTTTCTGTATTTATAGCACCATCACTTGGTACTTGCTTATTAAATGGTTGCTACTTGTTGCCTCCTTACCTTCTATATTTAGCATGAGAAATGAAAGAAGGTGGCAAGGGGCTGGACAAACTCATCTACCTCAATTTTCTCTGTACTAGAGACTCCCACCTTCTGCTGTGCCTGTCTAATCTCTGAACTCAAGTGGAAAGAGGAGAAAGACCTTCCTCTAATCACAGCCTTCTGCCTTCTGCTATGGATGTCAGCTTCTTCTTGCCACCAGCATGATCTCTCACCTGTGGTTTGGAGAGCATTGGGTACAGATAGGAGCAGGCATCCCTTTGATTTCAGTCTTGTTCCTAGAAGGAAAAAGGGGGAAAGTTGGTGGAGAACAGGAGAGAGTGGACTCCCATCTCCATAATTTTCAGCCTCCTCTGAGAAGAGGAATAGCATCTTTCATTCAGTAAGGTGCATTCTTTCATTCCATCATACCCTACATATCCCAGAGATTATGAACCTTTGTAGGTCATCATCCAAAATCTCATTCCCCAGTTCTTATCCCCTGATTTCTTATTCTTCTGGTGGCCATGCACAGTCCTTTTCCTGGTGGACCTCCCTGAAACTTCTGACCCTCCTGGAGATCCTTCCCCTGGGTTCTAGGATTCTAATCTCTCCCTCTTTTTTTTTTTTAAATTGAAATGTTTTATTTAATTAATTAATGTAGAATATTTTCCCATGGTTAAATGATTCATATTCTTTCCCTCCCTTCCTCCCACCCCCTCCCATAGCCAACGAGCAATTCCACTGGGTTTTACATATATCATTGATCAATATTTCCTATTTCCATATTATTAATATTTGCATTGGGGTGATCACTTAGAGTCTATATCTCCAATCATATACCCTCCGACCCATGTGATCAATCATATATTTTTCTTCTGCGTTTCTACTTCCACAGTTCTTTCTCTGGATGTAGATAATGTTCTTTCTCATAAGTCCCTCAGAATTGTCCTGGATCATTGCATTGCTGCTAGTAGAGAAGTCCATTATATTCGATTGTACCACAATGTATCCGTCTTTGTGTATAAGGTTCTCCTGATTCTGCTCTTTTCACTCTACTTCAATTCCTGGAAGTTGTTCCAGTTCACATGGAATTCCTCCAGTTCATTATTCCTTTTAGAACAGTAGTATTCCATCACCATCAGATACCACAATTTGTTCAGCCATTCCCCAATCAAAGGGCATTCCCTCATTTTCCAATTTTTTGCCACCACAAAAAGCGCAGCTATAAATATTTTTGTACAGCCTTTTTCCTTATTATCTCTTTGGGGGATGCACCCAACAGTGCTATGGCTGGATCAAAAGGCAGACAGTCTTTTAAAGTCCTTTGGGCATAGTTCCAAATTGCCATCCAGATTGGTTGGATCAATTCACAACTCCACCAGCAAAGCATTAATGTCCCAATTTTGGCACATCCCCTCCAACATTTATTACTTTCCTTTGCTGTCATGTTAGCCAATCTGCTAGGTGTGAGGTGGTACCTCAGAGTTGTTTTGATTTGCATTTTTCTAATTACAAGAGATTTAGAACACTTTTTCATGTGCTTATTGACAGTTTTGATTTTTTTATCTGAAAATTGCCTATTCATGTCCCTTACCCATTTACCAATTGGGAAATGGCTTGCTTTTTTGTACAATTGATTTAGCTCCTTATAAATATGAGTAATTAGACCTTTGTCAGAGGTTTTTGTTATAAAGATTTTTCCCCCCAATTTGTTACTTTCCTTCTAATTTTGATTGAATTGGTTTTGTTTGTACAAAACCTTTTTAATTTAACGTGATCAAAGTTATTTATTTTACATTTTGTAATGTTCTCTATCTCTTGCTTGGTCTTAAAATCTTTTCTTTCCTATAGATCTGACAGGTAAACTATATCTATGTTCATATGTACATGCCTATGTACATATATATCTATGTTCACCTAATTTACTTATAGTTTCTTTATATTTAAGTCATTCACCCATTCTAAATTTATCCTGGTGTAGGGTGTGAAATGTTGATCTAAACCTAATCTCTCCCATACTGTTTTCCAATCTTCCCAGCAGTTTTTGTCTGATCTCTCTTTTGAATTGAGTCTGGTGGATTTTATGGAGACATAAGTACATAGTCAATCAATAGATAAGCATTTATTAAGCTTTACTATGCTAGCCACTATTATGCTAGGATCTGGGGACACAAAGAAAGACCAAAGACAATATAATGGGAAAAATGATAGGCAAATAGATGTTATAAAAAAGCTATATACAGGACAAATAGAAAGTAAAAAGGGAAGGGGAGGCACTAGAATTAAGGGGGGTTGGAAAAGGCTTTTTTTAGAAGATAGGATTTTATTAGGGATTTGAAGGAAACCAGGAGACAGAGATGAGGAGGGAGAATATTCCAGGGATAGAGGGGAGCCAGAGAAAACCTCCAGAGCCTGAGTGATGGAGTGTTTTGTTGGAGGAATGGTAATAAGGCCAGTGCCATTGAAGAGTATTGACCAAGGAGTAAGGTGTAAGCAGTTTAGAAAACTGGGGGTGGAGGTAGAGAAGGAGGGAAGGTGAGGAAGGCCTTTGAATGCCAAACAAAGGATATTGAAGAGGTAATAAGAGAACCACTGGAGTTTATTGAGTAGTAATGGGTAAAAGGGTTAGAGCTATAGGAAAATCATTCTGGCAGCTGAATAAGAAGCCTGGATTAAATTGATGAAAGACTTGACCACAGAGAAAAGACCTGGGTTTGAATTTGATCTCTGTCATTATTTGATCATGGGCAATTCAATTGCCTCTTTGAGTCTCAGTTTCCTAATTTGTAAAAGGGATATAATAGTATCTACAGACCTACATCATCTGGTTATTCTAAGGATAAAATAAAATAGTATTTGTATAGTATTTCGTAAACCCTAAAATGCTATATAAATCTTAATTATTATTATCATCTCCTTCCTCCAAAAGTGGATGATGCTTATACTCTATCTTAGGTTCATTTTCCTTCTCTTTATATTGTACCTATAATGTCCTTATCAGCTCCCATGGATGAAGATATCATCTCTGGACAGATGATTACTTAATTTTATAGTTAATTCTGCTATAACATGTTTCAAAAACACAAATTTGTTCCAACACAATTGAAACATTAGGTAATATTTTGAGTACAACTCAAATTTTGGTTTGCTTGTGCCTAATTTCTTTGGAGAAATGACAAGAATGCAGAAAACTGCACTCTTTCCCAATGAGTCATAAGCTGCATCCTTTCCTAAATCCATTTTCACAAGTTAACATTGGGTCTTTTTTGAGGTAAAGCACCATATTTATTGTTTATCGTCTGGTGCAATGGGAACTGTGATGGGTGAAGGGTTGGTCTGAGCCACCTCCACTCCTTTCCCCCTGGCTTCGGTCCAGAGGTTCAGAGATTCTGCTGATGCAGTCATGGGTCCAGACCAACCAGAAGCCTGAGGACAGTGTTGGGACCACTATTTATTGTAGTATATACATATTTCTTAACCATTTAACATGCATAAAACTGTGTTACCATTTTTATTAGGTTCTTATCTTTTTTTATATGTCATTGATTGAAGTTTTTGAGGATGATGCCCCTACCTGAATTTCCCCCATAAACTCTGTCAGTTTTATTGTGAGATTTTGCATAGCAAGGAGCCTTTGGGGAATGCATATATATTGGTTATAGCACAATTGACTGTTGTTTTATTGTTCAATTATTTCAGTCATGTCCTACACTTTGTGATCCCATTTGGGGTTTTCCTGGCAAAGACACTAGAGTGGCTTGTCATTTCCTTCTCCAGCTCATTTTTCAAATGAAGCAAATAGGATTAAATGACTTACCCAGGGTCACATAGTTAGGAAGTATCTGAAGCCAGATTTGAACTCAGGAAAATGAGTCTTCCTGACTCAAAGCCCAGCGTTCTATCCACTGTGCCACCTATCTGTCACAGCTGAATCTAAGTTGCTCCTATCTCTCTCTTGATCTTTAAGCTTGTATCATCAACTTTCCACAAGATTTCCCCAACAATATGTCCACTGACCAGCAATCCCATAGCATTATCTTAACTTATAACCCCAGTTCTCTTCCCACATTCTCCATTTCTGTGGAAAGAACCATTATCATCCAGGTTTGCCACTTCTGAGCCATCTTTCAACTTAACTTTATTTCAACTCAACTTTAATTCCCTCAAACTTTCCTGTCTCCCATTTCCAATCACTTGCCAAGTCTTGTGTTGTGCCCCCACAACACATATCTTTATTCATAACTTCCTAGGCCCTCTTCATGTCTTGTCTGGACTATTATAAAAACTTCCTAATTTGTCATCAGGGCAGCTGGTTGGTGCAATGGATAGAATACCAGGTCTGGAGTCAGGAAGACTCATCTTCCTGAGGCCAAATCTGGCTTCAGACACTTCTTAGCTGTGTAATCCTGGGTAAATCACTTAACTCTATTTGCCTCAGTTTCCTCATCTGTAAAATAAGCTGGAGAAAGAAATGACAAACTGCTCTGGTATCTTTGCTAAAAAAAACCCAAACAAACCTCAAATGGGATTGTGAAGAATCAAACATGCCTGAAATGACTGAAAAACAAAATTTGTCACTTAATTCCAGATTCTTTCCTCTTCAATCCATCCTCTATACAATGATCAAAATAATCTTCAGAAGGAAAGTCTTTCTTATGTTATTCCTCTGCTCAAAATTGTATTGCTGCTGGAAAACAGAAATTCCCAAGGCTGGGACTCCCAAGGCTAGTTTTCTCCTACCTTTTCAGGCATTCCATACAATTCTTCTTCATAAATTCTCTATTTCTATTGAACCGGACTACTAGATAGCTAATCCCTGAATGTGGTGTCCCATCTCCTTTCTCAGGGTCTTTACACAGGCTATCTCTCATACCTGGAGTGCACACCTTCTTGCTTTCCTCTCTCATAATCCTTATCATTATACATGGCTCAGCTCTCGTGCACCATTTCCTAATCTCACTAGACCAGTGGTTCCCAAACTTTTTAGCTCTACTGCCCCCTTTCCAGAAAAAAATATTACTTAGCTCCCTGGAAATCAATTTAAAAAATTTTAATAGCAATTAATAGGAAAGATAAATGCACCTGTGGCTACCACCGCCCTCCTGTAGCACCCACCAGGGGCTGGTGGCGACCACTTTGGGAATCACTGCACTAGACATTAGAGTGCCCTCAAAAGCAGAGACTGTTTTATTTGTGTCTATATCTCTAGTGCCTAGTAACAGGGCTTTGCATATAACAGGAACTTAGTAAATGTTTATGGAAGTGTTCCTTTGAGCTAAAGGCAAGTATATACAAGAGTATCCTCCAAGACTATACACGCTTTATACAGGATATAGAATACTTGAGCTGGAAGGCACCTTAGGAAACAGCTTCTAGTTCAAGCCCTTCATCATACAGATAAAGAAACTGAGGCTTGGAGTGACTTAAGTAACTTAATCAATTGAGTGACAATCATTTTCATCAGGTAACTATTTGTTTCTTGATAGTAGGACTAGTGCTCAAGTCTCCTGATTTCCAGACCAGGGTCTTTTTTCTACCACCACACATTGCTTCCTCAACAATAATTAATGTTCATAATAAAAACCCAAAGCCACTAAGCAAGCTTTTCTGATTCTCTCCTACAGCTCCAATGGCTAATTTTGTGTTCTTTCATTGAATCTTCTTTGATATTGTTGTTCCCTAGCTTCGCTCCCAAATTCATTTTCCTTTACTCTCACTCATCTGACAAAAAGTGACACTGTCATCTATCCATTTCCTTAAATATCATCTCTCTTCAGATTCTTTTAAAAACTATACCTCTCACTCTGAACTTTAGCCCAAACTTCAGTCATAAATCTCTAAAAACGCACAGAATATTCTGCTTGGATATCTTATTAACACCCTAAATTCTACCTCTCCAAAAGTAAAGCCTCCTTTGCCAAACTTGCTTCCTCTTCTGGGAAGGCACTTGGGTTTAGAAGAACCAGGAAAGAGTTCTTGAAGAGGGTAGACTTTAAATAAGACTTGAGGGAAGCCAGGAGGCAGAGATAAGGAGGGAGAGAGTTCCTGGCAGAAGGGACAGCCAGAGAAAATGGCAGGAAATGTAATGTTTTGTTCAAGGAACAGGAAGGATGACAGTGTCACTGAATTGCAGAGTATGTGAAGAAAAGTAGGTATAAGATGACTGGAAAGGCAAGAAAGAGTCAGGTTATGAAAATCTTTCAAAGTCAAAATGAGGATTTTCTATTTTATCCAGGAAGCAATAAGGAACTACAGAAGTTTATTGAATAGAGAAGTAAAATGATCAGACTTGTACTTTAGGAAGATCATTTTGACATTCAAGTGAAGGATAGACTGAAGTAGAGAGAGACTTGAGTCAAAGAGGCCAACATCTAGACAAATGCATGAATCCAAGCATGAGATAGAGGGCCTGCTCCAGGCTGGTAAAGATGTCAGAGGAAAGAATGAGGCATATATCTAAGATATTACAATAGTAGAAACAATAGGATATGGCAGCCCATTGGATATGGGGCTGGGGTGAGAGAAAGGAGTTGAGGATGATACCTACCTTTTGAGCATGGATGACTGGGATGATGGTGGCACCCTTAAAATATTATGAAAGTCAGAAAAAGTGTGTGTGTGTGTGTGTGTGTGTGTGTGTGTGTGTGTGTGAGGGTGGGAAGACATAATGAGTTCAGAGATATCCAGGTTGAGATGTCTTATATAGTGAAAAATAAATATTAGGTGGGTTGTATAAATAAAATATATATAGGGTTATAAATGGGTTATTAATTAGTGCTATATATCTTGGTGACTGATAACTGAATCCTCCAGGTTCTTAGATACTCTTGGGCCAATAATTTGATCTGGGAAAGGATTTTCAGGGAGAGCCTGTTAGGTGACAACAACAAGATTTATTTAATTAACAGGGACAGGCAGGGAAGGGATTGGGATTAACTAATTTAGAAACAGGTCTGGATTCCCTCCCACCAAGATTCAACAGATTGTCTAAACTGATCTCACTAAAATTACCCAGCTGCCTAACTCAAATCCTACTCAGAGTTTCTCTATAATGATATTTAGAGTAAAGGAAATCTGGAAAGTGAAACAGGTCCAACTGAGCAGATTAGGGATCTCATGTCTGTTCTCTTCAAAGGGGTACTCCAGGAATCCAGCAGGAAACAGCAAGTAAATCAAAATTGGAGAGGGAGTAAGGCTCTTGACACCACTGTCCACCAGTGTGTGTCTCACCTACAGTTCAACCTCTTGGTGCTACACAAAGACATTGAGAGAAAGACCAGATAACACCATCCAGGTGAAAGTCCAGGGAATAACTGACACTCAGCCAGTCCCCCACTCAAAATTCTGGAATCTTTATTCTGCTGTCTGCCTGTCACCTTCACTCACTTTTCTAATTTTCTACAACAGTAGGCATTTGGAAGTATGAGACTGGAGTTCAGGAGAGAGGTGAAGACTGGACAAAAAGATATGAGAATCATCTACATAAAGATGACAAATGAATCCGTGAGAATTGTTGAGGTCACCAAATTAAATAGTATAAAGGGAGAAAAGAATTAGAATCAGGACAGAGCCTTGAAACACACCCAAAGGTAATGGAAAAAAAAACTTGGATAAGATCAAGAAAAGGAGACTTAGAAAGAACTGTCAGAAAGGTAGGAGGACAACCAGGATAGAGTAGTGTCACAAAAACTTAGAAAAGTTTCAAGAAGAGGGTGATTGACTCTTTCAAAGGCTGCAGAATGACAGTTACTAGCTATGTGATCCCGAGCAAGTCACTTAACCCTGTTTGCCTCAGTTTCCTCATATGTAAATGAGCTGGTGAAGGAAATGGCAAACCTTTCTAGTATCTTTGCCAAGAAAACACCAAATGGGGTTACAAAAAATAGGACATGATTGAAATGACTGACCACCACCACCAGGCTATTAAGTTAAGGAGATTATATTAATTCAAAAGAATTTGGGATCAACACAGATAAGAGTTTAGACTAAGGTAGCCTGAGCTATTGTTGTTCATCCTTCGTTTATTGAAGAAGACCAATGACATCATGGGGTGATGTCTTGACTTGCTTGTTAACTGGATTCAAGTGAGGCTGAGTTGCACAAAGCATCAGCTTCTATCTTCTGGTCACTGGAGTCCGGTGGCAAAGTCAGGACAGCTTGTGATGGCCAGAATGCAGTGGATGACCATAGCACTTTGATGCTTGACCAAGCTTTTAAGTGCTCTATAATGCTTGCTTCGGTCACTTCCATAGCCATTGGAACAAATTGTTCTCATCTGCCCATTCTACCAGGGGATGTGTTCACATGTTTGGGGTAGACATTTCCCCTAACTCATGTAACTCCAAAGAACTTTATCCGATGGTAAATAGTATTTATGAGTCTTCATAGACAGAGGGCATGGGTGTGAGTTTATTATGTTGAAATGATCTTCAAAAAAAAGAATGTAGGGATGAACTGGAAGAAGAGGGAAGGGAGAGGTAGAATGAGCAAAATTTTCTCACAAAAAGAAGTGTGCAAGGAAGGGCTTTTATAATGGAGGAGAAAATGGGAGGGGTGGCAGGCAATGTTGAACCTCTTTCATTGTAATTGGTCCAAAGAGGGAAGAATATATATAAACTATTAGTGTGTGCAGAAATGTAACTGATCCAAAAAAGGAAGTGGGAGGGAAAGGGTATAAGAAAAAGAGGGAGATGATTAAATGGAGGGTGGCTTAAGGTAGGCAGTGTTTACACTTAAATAGACTTTTGAGGAAGAAACAGAAAAAAATGGGATGGAGGGAAAAACACAGTAATCATAATTATGAGTGTGAATGGGATGAGCTCACCCATAAAATGGAAGAAGAAAGTCTAATGATTTAAGAAACTGGATCCAACAATGTTGTTTACAAGAGACATGCCTGAAATAAAAAGACATAGAGTTCAAATAAAGGGCTGGAGCAGAATCTAATATGCTTCAGTTGAAGTAAAAAAGTTAGAGGTAGCAATCTTGAACTCAGATCAAACAAAAGCAAAACTAGATGTAATTAAAGGAGTTAATCAGGGAAACTACATTATGCTAAAAGGTACCAAAGACAATATATAAAAAATCTTGTACAGTAGGTTTCTCTGATAAATACCTCATTTCTTAAATATAAACTGAGTATTAAAATGAGTCAAATTTTTAAAAATAAGAGCCATTCACCAATGAATATAATGGGAGGAAGAAGTCAAAGCTATCTATAATATAAAAATATTTGAAAGCACTATTGATTAGAGAAATGCAAAATTAAAACAGTTCTGGGACATCATCTCACACCTATCAGAAATGACAAATGCTAGAGGAGATGAGGGAAAAATTGGCACACTAATGAGCTACTGGTAGAGTAGTGAAGTGGTCCAACCATTCTGGAGAACAATTTAGAACTATGCTCAAAGGACTGTAAAACTGCCCATACGCTTCAAGCAAGCAATGCCATTGCTGGGACTGTATCCTAAGAAGATCAAAGAAAAAGGAAAAGTACAAAATCATATGAAAATATTTATAGCATCTCTTTTTGTGGTGGCAAACATTTAGAAAAGAAGGGAATTTTCATCAATTAGGGAATGATTGAACAAGTTATGGCCTATGATTGTGCTAGAGTTATGCTATGGAAAATGACAAGGAGGGTGGTTTCAGAAACACAGCAAGAGGAAAAGTAGTTAAAAATGTAATCATTAAAGGAGTTTTCTAGCTTCTGAGTGTGGCTGGTTGGGCATTAATTGAATCAAGGAAGAACTAAATATGACCTCCTGGGGCTATTATAATAAAGAGCTGGCAAGCTAGCTGAAGCCAAATAGTGAAAGATCAGCAGATGGTAGCAGAGAGCAGTATTAGAAATGTAAGTAGAACAGAGACAGCAAAGGATGGAAAACAGTTTACACAACATTATTCCCCAAACACATTAGCTTCAATCAATCTCTCTCTCTCTCTCTCTCTCTCTCTCTCTCTCTCTCTCTCTCTCTCTCTCTCTCTCTCTCTCTCT
>NC_058130.1:552935496-553006956 GCF_016433145.1 Gracilinanus agilis
CCTTCCTTCCTTCCTTCCTTCCTTCCTTCCTTCCTTCCTTCCTTCCTTCCTTCCTTCCTTCCTTCCTTCCTTCCTTCCTTCTCTCTTATCTTCCATCTTAGAATCAATACTGAGTATTGGTTCCAAGACAGAAGAGTGGTATTGACTAGGAAATGGGGACTAAGTGACTTACTTAGGGTCACAGAGCTAGGGAGTATCTGAGGCCAGATCTGAACTCAGGAACACCTATCTCTAAGCATTACTCTATCAACTGAGCCACCTAACTTCCCCTGATATCAGCTTTTCTTGCCTTGAACTAATGTACTTTATGATGGAAAAAAGAAATACATTTCTCTTCAGTTTTGGTTAGTTGCCAATTCACATCAGCAACAAGTCTTGAACCTGTAGTAACAATCAGGGAGGAGCCCACATTATGGAAAAGCTAGGTGCTATGAACAGAAGAGAATTGGCTTCAGTTTTTTAAATTATAAAATGTGTATATTAGCATCATCTACTTCATATTTGTGAGGATCACATGAGATAACATATTTAAAATATTTGTAAACATTAAATTATTATATAAATATTAGCTATAACTTAATAAATGCTTTTAAAAGCTTTAGTTACTTTTATATATTCTGTTAAAGAAGGCTTAGAACTTTATAAACATTTTATAAAGGTTTTAATAAAAATAATTAAAATTTTAAAATATTTCTATATTTAAAGAGATTAATTCAAATGAACTAAAAAGCTTTTCCCTAAAGATTAATGCTTGGTTACTATGTCCAGAGTTTGCTGACCCGAGTTTGGGTAAATCCTGCAAATCATGGTAGGAAGCAATCCTTCCCAGTGACTTTCATATATCTGAGTGATATATCAGAGAGACCTGGGGCAACGTGGGTAAAAATCAACTCTTCCTTTTTGCTACTCCCTTTCTTATGTATTCCATATTAGAAGAGAACTCAAGACAAATACCAGGCAGTTATGTCTAGCTTTGATTAATCTCTGCCATGAAGCCTTTACTGATTCATTCAGCAAGAATCTTTCCTTAATACTATGTACTTCCCTTAGCATCTTATTTATCTGTATTGATTATTGTACAATTATTTAATATTTGAACATACGTTTTATTCACCCTATTAGATTATGAGTTCTGAGGTGACATGGACTATTATCTTTGCATTTCTTTAAATGCTGATAACATAGTAGACATTTAATAAAGTTTGTTCAACACATGAACGAATGAATGAATGAATGAATGAATGAATATTGCATTTTGGAATATCTTGAGATTTTACCTTAATTGAGTCAAGCACTTGTGGACTTGCCTATCCACATACACACACACTCAAACACCTATTTATATCACTGGATACCTGATGCTTTTTCCTATAGCATATACATATAAATTGTATATATGTTTATATGTATGTATATGTATACACACATAAATACATGCATACCTGGCTATGAAAGAATACTGTCTTTTAATTTAAAAGTAGTTTGTTTAAGTTTGTCTTTTGGAATATGGATTTTTAAAAGACCCTTTTCTAAACCCTCTCTTCATAATTGATACTATTTAAGATGTGCCCTTGAAATGTCTCCCATCTATGTTCTTTGGATTTATTTCCTTTACCAGTGAATTCATAGAACAAAAAAGAGGCCACATAAGTGTCCTCTTTTATTCCGTTTTGCATTGTGTAATCTACTGCCTTTTTTTCTTTAGAATCACTTATACCTCTGATTAAAGCATTAAAGATTGGTTTTCTTCTTGACGTCAGAGCAAACACCTTTATATATTGTGTCTTCTTATCCCCATCTGTCTGTGGGTTTAGAAACACCATTGAGTTTGGCCCAAGGAATGATGTCAGCATTGACTCTCTCTTGTTCATCATTTGAAGGGGAGAGCGTGTTCCATATCCTGTAATCTTATTTTATACCAGCAATGAGAGAAGGCAGTTCCCTTCAAGGATCAATGACAGGATACAACCCATTGTTTCTAATTTTTGCACAGGATATTTGAAGGAAAACAACATACAACATTAAACAGCTCTGAAAGTCACAGAGAACTGCCTATAAGCAAAACTCAGGTATCCTTTTTCACAGAATGGACAACTATTCCACTTATTTTTAAAATGAACCATTGTTATTTATAAGCAATCTTTTTAAACCTCACACAATAGACCTCAAACAGCAGAGGGAGCTTGAAGAATTCTATTCACATCACGCAAAACAGATTTCTCCACAGGCATTTTGTTGAAAACAGGTCTATTCCACCTTACTATTAATTTTTTAACCTTCTTTGGGAAACAGAAATCTAAAGAATTATTTTTGACTCTTATTTTCTGTTTTTTTTTAAGCTGCTTAAAAATGTAGACATCAACTTACTTTATTTTTCATTTATTTATTTATTTATCTTTTAAGACCCTTACCTTCTGTGTTGGAGGCAGAAGAGTGGTAAGGGCTAGGCAATGGGGATTAAGTGACTTGCCCAGGGTCACACAGCTGGGAAGTGTCTGAGGTCAAATTTGAACCCAGGACCTCCAGTCTCTAGGCCTGACTCTCAATCCACTGAGCTACCCAGCTGCCCCCAATCAACTTACTTTAAAATGCAGTCTGCAAAACAAAGGAGGAAGGGGGAAGGTAGGAGAGGAGGAAATAACTTTAATTCAATTTTGTTTTATAAATTTTTGTGAATGAATGGATAAATGAGTGTAAATTGCTCAAAAGAAGTCATTCTATTTAGTCAAGAAGTATATATTGAGTACATTTCTTAGTGGGGGTGGGTTTGGACAAGATGACATTAGAATTTCTTCTGGTTCTAATTTTCTAGAATTGTGACAATCTACTAGGGATCAAAGGATAACTAGGTGGCTCAGTGGATAGAATGTCAGGTCTGGAGTCAAGTAGACTCCTCTTACTGAGTTCAAATCTGGTCTCAAACCTTTATTAGCTATCAGTCCCTGAGCAAGTCACTTTTTAACCCTGTTTGTCTTTGTTTCCTTATCTCTAAAATGAGGTAGAGAAGGAAATGGTAAACCACTCCAGTATCTCCGCCAAGAAACCTGTAAAGGGAGTCATGAAGAGTCAGACATGACTGAACAATTAAATAATAGCAGCAAACAACACTAGATATTATAGAGTGTCAGAGAAGAAAGTGACCTTCAAAATAGTCATCTAGTCTGGCAGCTAAGTATGGCAATAGATTGAGTATGAGACTTGAAGTCAGGAAATACTTGAATTCCAATTTGGCCTCAGATATTTACTATCTGCGAGAACCTGGGCAAGTTATTTATCCTTTGTTTGCCTCAGTTTCCTCATCTGTAAAATGGGGATAATAATACCACCTACTTCACAGGGTCGTTGTAATTGTACAATGAGATAACATGTAAAGTACTTTGCAAACCTTAAAGAGCTATATAAATGTTAGCAATTCCTATTATTAATAAAAATCCTCAGGTTGCAGATAGAGAAGTTGATTTAAATATATGTGTTTATGTATATATACGGATGTATGTAAATATATATGTCTATATACATGTATCTATACATACTTTAATATATGTATATATACTTAAATATGTCTGTATATATACCTAAATATGTCTATATTTTTACTTAAATATATGTCTGTATATGTACTTAAATATATGTCTATATATACTTAAATATGTTTATATATATACTTAAATATATGTCTGTATACATATACTAAATATGCCCATATTTTTACTTAAATATATGTCTGTATATATATATATATATACTTAAATATGTCCACATTTTTACTTAAATATGTTTGTATATGTACTTAAATACATATCTATATATATTTAAATGTTTGTATATATATTTAAATATATCTATACATACTTAAATATGTTTGTATATTATATATACTTAAATATATGTCTGTATATATACTTAAATATATGTGTTCATATGTACATATATATCTATATATATATACACACACGTTAAAGCTAATCTTAGACTATAATCATTTTGAATTATTGAATAAGGGCTGCTACATATATATATTTTCCTAAAAAATGATATTTCTCTGACTAAAGTTCATTAATTGGCTAATATCCATTAGTAAACCACAGAATCATAGATGCATAGGATTGGAAAGATCTTCACACATTCTCAAAGGCAGCCTCCCTTCAAAAACAAGAGTCCCATTTTCAGTTTTACTCATGTTCAGGCTCTGATCTCTTTTTGCTTGCTGGTTTCTTTGAGGACTTCTAATACTGGGCAGCTCATTGCATGGTCAGCTGGTCTATTCCATTGATCATAGGTCCACAAGATTTAGAGCTGGATGGACCCCAAATATCATTTAGTGCAACTATCCCACCCCCTTATTTTACAGATGAAGTGACTAAGACCAAAGACATATTATATGTTTATCCTGAGGCTACAGACATATTAAGTGATGGATCCAAAATTAAAACCCAGCTCTTTCAGTTCTAAATGTAGCATCCTTTTTTTACCATGCTGAACTAATAGATGTATGCATTTTGACTTCATAGACTTTTCAAGTATATGCAGCCATATTTCATATGGGGATTCTATTTCAAGGTAGTATAATATAATGAAAAGAACACAGGACTAGGAATTAGATAGTCTAGATTCTAGACCATCTTGGCTTTGCCAATCACCATGGGCAAACCACTGCATTTCTCTAATCCTCAGCTGACTAATATACGAGCTGGGGATACTACTACGTGCCTGCCTAACTGATATGACTGTTATGAGAAACAAATGAGAAAATGGTTTTAAAAGCACTCTTAAAATATCAAGCACTACACAATTATAAGGTATTGGATGTGAGGAACAAATGAGATAATGGATGTAAAAATACTTTTAGAAATGTAAAGGATTACACAAATATAAAACACCATTAAACTTAGTCAATTGGTTTTTAATTTAACTATTCTCTGAAAAGGGTCTTCACACCTCAGAACATTTAGGAAAATGATCTGTAAAAGCAAAATATTCCTTTATGGGACTAACTTTAACCTTATTTTGATGAGCAAACAACTCTCTTACAACAAAGCAGCAACTAAATTAAGTAAATCATTGACCAAGTTGGGAAATGAATGGTCAATAGAACTCCTTTGTACTAATTTGTCATTGTTGTGAGATGTTTGCAAATTCCTAGGATCCTGGATTTATATATCCAGAACTGGAAAGGATTTTAGAGGCCACCTTATCCAATCTGCTCATTTTAATGATAAGATAAATGAGGCCCAGAGATGTTAAGTGATTTGCACAGAATCACAAAGGTAGTAAACAGAGGCCAGGTTTGCTGATATTAAATCATAATAACTAGATTTCAATATGGTATTATCATTGGATGATGTTAGAATTGGAATGGACTTCAGGGATTATCTAGATCAATCTCCTGATTTTACAGATGATGAATCTGAGAGCCATAGAAGTGGCTTGCCCAAGGCCACCCAGGTAGCAAATGGCAGAACCAGGATTCAAAATTCCTTGAACTCTAAATTCCATCTTTTTTTAAAAATTAAGTCACATTGCCCCCAGCGTGGTGTCATGAGATGGATTCCAAGATGAGAGATTCCAAAGGTTTAAAAAAAAAAAGAGTCTTGGATTCTTGGCTCAACTGTATGTTAGCTGTGTGACTGTGTGTAGGCCCCTTAATCTCTGAATACTCCTATTACATGGCACCTTGATATTCTATGGATTCAGATATGCTTGAATCAAATCATACTCTATCTGTAAAATTTATCATCTTCATTGCAAGTTTAAAATTCATCTAGTTCAGCCCTCATGATTAACAGAGAGGGAAACAGAGGTGCAAAGGGCTTAAATTACTTGTCCAAGGTAACACTGTTGTTACCCAGTGGCAGGCCCAGAAATCAGGCCAGGGAATGATAAGTTTGCAGAATTAGAAAAGGAAGGAAACTTTGAGGTCTTTTACTACAATTCTCTCTCATTTTACAGATGAAGAAACAGAGACTTGGAGAAATTGTGACTTGCCCAAAGTCATGCAGGTGACATATGGCTGGTCTGGGAGCTCCAGGTTCTCTGAGTCCAAATGCAATACTTAAAATATTAGAATTGTAAAAGACTCCAATGGTCATATAATCCAACCTATACATGATAGGAATCCATAACATAGCTGAGAGCAGATTCTGCTTGAAGAGTTCCAAGGAAGGGCATCCACCATCTCTCTAGGCCAGTGGTTCCCAAATTTTTTTGGCCTACTGCCCCCTTTCCAGAAAAAATATTATTTAGCACCCCTGGAAATTAATTTTTTTAAATTTTAATAGCAATTAATAGGAAAGATAAATGCACCTATGACCATCACCATCTTCCTGGGGGCGGTGGCGCTCACTTTGGGAATCACTGCTCTAGGCAGTCCATTCCTCTTTTGAACAGCTCCAATTGCTATAAAGTTTTCCCTTAGTTTAAAGTTAAATTTGACTTTTCGCCTTCTTCCTATTCTCCACAGAATGACAACTCTTTAAACCCTTAAAGATAGCTATCGTGCTCTGCTCATTCCTTGACCCACTAAATCTCTTTGATAGGCTCAACATCTCTTATTCCTTCAACCAATACTCAAATGACATGGAATCAAGTCCTTTAACATCCTGGTTGCCCTACTTTGGGCAATCCCTAGCTTATCCATGTCCTTTTAAAATCATGGTGTCCAGAAGTGGATGAAATAGGTAATGAGGGTGAGGAGACAGCTTTATGAAGAAGTAAAGAGATCAGGAGGGCAGCCAGGTAGAGCATTGGACCTGGAGTCAAGAAGACCTGAGTTCAAATGTGGCCTCAGACACTTACTATATGAACCTGGGCAAGTCACTTAAACTCTGTTTGCCTTAATCTACTAGGGAAGGAAATGGCAAATCATTCCAGTATCATTGCCAAGAAAACCCCATGGAGAGAATGATCACAAAGAGTAAACTGAACAACAACTGAGGTAGAGCACTTGGTCTGGAGTCAAGAAGTTCAAATCCAGCCTCAAACCCTTACTAGCTGGGTGATCCTGAGCCAGTCACTTAACCCTGTCTGCCTCAGTTTTCTCATCTTTAAATGAGTTGGAGAGGGAAATGACAAACCACTCCAATATCTTTGCCAAGAACACCTCAAACAGGGACATGAAAAATCAGACACAACTAAAAACTCCTGAACAACCACAACTTACACTTGGGTTTCAGCTGCCAAGTAATTTGGCAGGGATAGTACAGGATGGTTTAAGAACTGTTGCAGGTCTCAATTCAACCCTACAATAATCCTTAAAAAGTGACAGTAAATCAAAGATGAAATGAAAGTGTAAACAGAGCCACAGAGAACTTCACACACAGTAGTGGCTCTGATATTCCGGGCTTCCAACAGGATTTTAAATCAAAATGCTGAATGTGATTGATGAGGCTCCAAATGAGTCAGCCTCTGTCACTGATACGAGCGTATTATTCCCGCTCGAGTGTTCTAAGTCAAAATAAAGCAAGTATAAAGGAGAAAAGGGTTCAGTCACCTCACATGAGCGTTTTTATGTTCTTGTCATCCCCTGGGCGACACAAGCGAACTGAGGAGGGACTCCATTGTGTTGCTTCTCTCTTGCTGGGAGAGGAAGATGACTCAAGCAGGCAGTCATCACCACATGGCAGCACACTGACCTTCCGGACACCACAAGCTCATTCATGAGCCTATTATCCCAGGACTGAGAAGAGACCCTTTTCCTCAAAGCAACGTATCAAAAAGGACCCCAAATGCTTAGGTTTTTTGTTTCTGGGCAGTGAAACTCCCTGCCTCTATTTCTGGATCCATTCAGTCTCTTGGGAAGTTGCCACCGGCGACATCGGGGCCTTTCTCTGGGAGGTCAAAGCCAGCAATTGTCTCCTTTGATAGAGGTATCCTCAGTGGGGCTCCTCTTATTGCAGGTCATCTCTGAGGGTCTTTCCCTTTTAGACACAGAACTCACGCAATAAGTCCTTCGAAAGAATAAAGTTCTGGCTTCGCTTGTTAAGTGTTTGGAGGGGATTAGTGTCACTCACCTGCTGTCCTGTAGATGTGTCTGCACTTTAAAAATCTAGGAGGTAAAGCTACCTGTCAGCCTCTATATTTAGGCCATCTTAATCCCTCCACTGTCGTAGGCTGTTCCTCAGGAGGTTTTCCACAGTCTGTTGGATTGACATCACCATTGGAAGCAGCTGCCTATGGGGAGAGATGATCAGAAAATATCACCTAATTGAGTGACCAGGTTCCTCCTTGCCTTCTGTCCTTTACAGAAGCTTTGTGGGCAGTCTGGGACCCATCTGGTACCCTGGGAGGCACCTGGCATAGCCAGCCCTCACTCATGCCCGTAATAATTCTTTGCATGCAGTCAGCTGGGTCAGATGTCCCTGAGGCCACATCCTGGCCGGGGCCTTTCCCCAGACCACTTCAAAGCAGTGGTGAAGATCATGCCTGCTATAATGGTATTAGAAAAATGCAAACTAGGTGAAGCATCTGTTGCCAGTGTTCTTCTGTGCATTACATCATGGGTCCTTTGTGGTTTCAGGAAAATTCCAATCCCTCAAGACTTGGGCTAGCTCAGGTGGAATCATTCCCTGCTCTAGTTTCTTTCTGATTACAGGGCAGTCTCATCAAGGATGGATCTGTCACCTAGAAACAGAGAAACTCCAATTATCACAGTGTGGGCTTGGAGAGGAGGGTGGGGAACCAATCTCCCCTTACTCATCCCATTTCCTGCATAGCCAAGAAGATGAAAATTATCATTTGACCATTCCAGTTCACTGGGATTTATATGTGGTTGTAATTTAACTGAGTTTCTAAATGTATGTCAGTGGTCCAGACACAGGCATTCATCCATGACAAATTTTTACAGTCCTATAAAGCTTTTGCTAGCAAAGGCTTCTCGGAGTGTGCGGGGTGTTTAGGGAGAACTAGTCCCTTTCGTGTAAGGTCTTGCTGAGCCTTTTTCGGGGCCCTTCATCCAGCTTTGGTGTCCACCTTTCACCCAGCTCTTAACTGTGACTCCAAGAAATTGTAGCATGTAGAATGGCCACACTGGTAAAATTGTCTTGGCAAATGGGCTAAACCAGGTTGGGATATCTATTCCAAGTATGTGAAGGCTGTCCCTGGTAGAATGTGCAGATAAGAACAATTTCTTCCAATGGCCATCGAGGCAACTGCAACAGGCTCTGTGGAGCACTTAGAGCTTGTCAAGATAGCAAAGATGCCAAAGTCTTCTACTATATCTCAGGTTGTTCTGATTTTCTCTCACCACGGGACTCTGAAGGCTTTGGAAGAGAGACTTAGGCCAAAGACTGTGCAATTCTACATCACTTAAATCAAATTCATATAAAGTCATCATTAGTTCTCTTCAAAGACACAAGACAAAAACCAACACTTCTTAAAAGCTATAACCTAAAAAATGCCACAAAACACTAATTCCTCTTACTTCTTCATTTCTCCTCTTCCTCTATCTCTTTACCCTGCTTTCACTCTCTGTGTCTTGAGCTATAGAAAATTATATTAAAGTTGGAAAGGTAAAAGAAAGTGTATATATGTTACTAGTAGAATTGATTACTACAGAATAGTTGATTTGAAAAATGGTGGCAATGCAGTTATTAAATTTAATAAGATCATAGATCTAGAGCAGGAAAAAACCTTGGAGGACATCTAGTACATCTCTTCCTTTTATAGATGAAACTCAGAGACTTTAAGTGATTTACCTGGAGTCATACAAATAAATTGTGAAGTCAAGATATTCTGTGTCTCCAAATTCAATATTCTAAAACTGGTATAAAATAGAATAAAGAAAATAGATAGATATGGAAAGGGTGGAGACAAATGCCCAGAGACATGGTTTCAGATATGAAAAATCAATTTATTGACTAGGTTAACAATTATCAATAAGTTTATGGTAACATTTTCTTGGTAATCAAAGATCCTACTGCAGGATCTTGGCTCATCTTACGTGCACCTGCTACAGCTCTAATTTGTGGACATTTGATGAGGAGGTGGGCTAATTGTTCCCTGCCTTATATTACTTCATTGGTGGTAGGAGGAATTTTATGAGGAGTGGGACCTAGTCATGAAATTTTAATAGCTCTTGGTGATCCAAGCATCAAGATCCACCTTGGTCTGGTTAAACTTTCATCTTCATGAATCAAATGACCTCCATTTCAATAGGGAGGACCAAGGACAGAAGCTCATTGCCCCCTGGGAAACATCTAGGTTAGGTTAGTTTTAGTTACAGAGAAAACAACTCAAATTCCTAGCTGGGGCAGGGACCCATCCTATTTATAGCAGATGCTTATGGCAGAAATGCAAGAATATTTCTAGAACCGTCAGAGAAATCTCTTTCTGAGCTGGCTAAGGTGGGAGGTGGGGGAGATTTAGATACAAAGAGCAATGTTACTGATTAATATTAGAAATCAAATGATATAGCATTAATATTAATTTTCCTCAGGGATTTATGGAATATCAATTCCCTCATTTGTTAGATGAGAACACTGAGGTTCAGAGAGATCCTGACTCCCAGTTCAATGTACCACACATTACACAGTAGCTGCCTCCCATATAAATATGTTTTTAATTAAAATATGAAAATTAGATGTGAGCCACTCTACCTTAGAATTCAGGATAAAGGAAATGAAAATCTTGGCTTAGTCTACATGAAAAGTAGATTTTTTTAGAAAATCTGATTTTATTTTATTTTCAGTTCCGAATTCTCTTCCTCCCATTTGCCTCTCTCCCATTTACTGAGAAGGTAAGGAAAGCAAAACCCACTGCAAACCTGCAAAACAAATTCCCATATTAGTCATTCTAAGAATAGGTAGCTCCATTGGTATAGGGAACTCCTAGAGGAGGAAACTCACTCTACCAAGATAGGTGTTAGACTTGGAATCAAGAAGACATGGGTTCATATTTTGACCTAAACACTATGTGACCCTGGAAAAAATCAGTTTCCCCAACTTTGGCAAAATGGCATAACTCTTACCTCACAGGGTTGTAGTGAAGCCAAAATGAGATGTCTTTCTAGTATCTTAAAAATGTATTTAATTGGGGGCAGCTGGGTGGCTCAGTGGATTGAGAGCCAGTCCTAGAGAGAGGAGGTCCTAGGTTCAAATCTGACTTCAGACACTTCCCAGCTGTGTGACCCTGGGCAAGTCACTTAACCCCCATTGCGAATCCCTTACCACTCTTCTGCCTTGGAGCCAATACACAGTACTGGCTCCAAGATGGAAGGTAAGGGTTTAAAAAAATTGCATTTAGATAATGGAATATCCCATCTGCCTGAGATGGAAAGTGTAGGGTTATAGCGTTCTCTCTTCTCTTATTATTTTAAAGTTAAATCAAATGACATGCTTTTGTTGGTTCTATCAAGAAAAAACAATATTAGGAAGGAAAGGATCCAGGATAGAAAGACCCAAAGCAGCTGAAACCGGAGAAGGATAAGAAAGAATGTCTAGGAATTCTTAAAGATTTACATCTTTCATTTATTTATTTACTTATTTAATTTATCTATCTATCTATCTATCTATCTATCTATCTATCTATCTATCTATCTATCTATCTATCTATCATCTATCTATTTTGCTCTATACTTAGTAGCCACTACCACCACCACCACCACCAAAAAAAAAATTTACTAAACAAATGCAACATATTTAAATCTTTTTTTTTTTAAACCCTTGTACTTCGGTGTATTGTCTCATAGGTGGAAGAGTGGTAAGGATGGGCAATGGGGGTCAAGTGACTTGCCCAGGGTCACACAGCTGGGAAGTGGCTGAGGCCGGGTTTGAACCTAGAACCTCCCGTCTCTAGGCCTGACTCTCACTGCACTGAGCTACCCAGTTGCCCCGACATATTTAAATCTTGAAGAGGCCTTAAAGAGCATCTAGCTCAAGTCTTTCATCTTACAGATAAATAAACTGAGGCATCGAACAAGCAATGACATGCTCTGGGTTATTCATACAAATAGTGTGTAGGAAAACTGAGATTTAAATCGAAGTCCTCTGACTTCAGATTCAACACCCTTTCTTTGAGGTCATGATGCCTCTCAATGGGTTTAAATGTCCAAGGAGGTGGTGAAAATAACTTACAGATGTGATGTTTGAAAGACTGTCAGTGATCTTTGGAAAACTGGCTCATAGTTGAAGTAGCAAAAGAGTGGAGACAGATAAAAATTGTTAAAAATGGGAAAGAAAGCGGTGTTTTTTTTTAATGATTCCTGGCAAAATTCTAGAACTCAATAACAATGGTGATCATTATGAATCCGATGGTTTCATTAATAGCAATTCAGGTCAGAACCAGCTGTAGAACTTCTTGTTAAATTTTCAGAACCATCATTTACATAGGAATTAGCAATTACTACCAATTGGGAGCTTAATTTTTTTTCATTGTCTAATCTTAAGAAAATGTTAATAATGCATAGTAAGCTTAGTATATGTGCCTAGATTTTTCCCCAGAGTTTGGTTGTTAAACATTTTACCAGGACACCCCCCCCCATATTGTTTTATAAACATTGCTTGATCTCTGCAGGGAGAGCAGTAGAAGGCTTCTGAAATGAAGTCATCACCACAATGGAGTCCTGATAATTAGAATAACCACAACAACAGCATTTATATAGAGCTTTAAGGTTTGCAAAGTTCTTTACATCCATTATCTCATTTGAGCCTCACAACACCCCTGGGCCAGACTAACCTGATTTCCTTTTTTGATGAGGTTATTAGGACATAGATCAGGGGAACACTTTGGTACTTGTTTCCAAGTATTTGAAAGACTATCATAAGGAACAAGGAACAGACTTGTTCAGCTTGGCCCTAACCTAGCTTTGAGCAAAGCTTTGGAGAGAAAAGTCTCTCATAATATCCTTAAAGACAAAATGGAAAGATTTGGCTCAGGTGATAGTATAGTTAGGTGAAGTTAGAATTAGTTGAAACAACTAAATATTGATGAATGGATCTGTCCTTCATCTTGCTCTCTTAAAGATTTTTATTAAAAACAAAAAAAACTTCAATAAAGGCATTGATGATATAAAAAATTTACAGATAACAGGAAGATGATAGAATTGGGGGAAATCATAACAGACTAGAAGAATAGGCCTATATATATATGTATATATATATAAATATGTAAAATATAAAATAAAATAGAAACTCTAAGTCCATCATTTCTTCTTTAAAAAAATCAACTTCACAACTTATTTGTTGTTATTCATTTTTCATTTTTGAAGAGCATCAATGGCTTCATGGGGTGAGGTTTTGGCTTGTGAGTGAAGTGGATTTAAGTGAGGCCGAATTACCCCAAACCATCATCTTCACTCTCTCTTCCAAAGTCATTGAAGTCTAGTACAAAAGTCAGGATGAATGGCAATGTCTCAGGATGCAGTGGATGGCCTTCGATGGTTGACCCATCTCTTAGAACTCCACGGTGCCTGCTTCAGCCACCTTCATGGCAATTGGATGGAATTGTTCAATTTGCAAGTGTGGTTGAAGGAGACGTGACAAGATATTACTAATACCTGAGGAAATTAGAAAAGGCCTATTGTACCAATGGCCTTATTTTTCTTGCTTCCTGAATCTTCTAGGACAATTTCATTGCTTAACTCAATAAACAAAGTACAGAGGGGATGGAATAGAGAGAACTACAACAGTAGAAGTAGAATATGGATTTATTACTACTAATCATCATAATATCTTAATAAGAAAATGGATAGGAACAGAGATGGGGATCCACTAAGATATCTTTCATTTTTTAAATTTTTTATTCTTAAATTTAAATTTTTTAAAATTAAAAAAAATTTCCAAATCAGATGTCAATGCAATTGGTAGCCATGGTTTTCTGATATTTTGTGACCCATGTTCTCTCCCTCCCTTCCATTTCTCCCTCTTTCCCAAGATGGTAGGTATCATGATACAGACTGTTATACAATATGTATTTCCATCTTCATCATGCCAACCTATGATTTCAATGGTATGGGGAATTTCCTGGGGAGAAAACTCCCTCTATTGATGGAAGTTAGTTCCTTCTCTGCAATTTAGAGGATTAGGGAGTTGCCTAGAAGCCTGAGAGGTTAAATGAGGTCAGGGTCCCATAGTAAGTGCTAAAGGAAAGATTCGAACCCAAATCTTCCTTGTCTCAAGGCCATGCTGTATCATGTTGCCTATCATGATAAAATTACAGAATAAAATCAGGTCAGATTCAGGCAAGTTTGGATTGTGTCTCTAGGATCTTGGTAGAATTAGATTACCGTAATAAATTGGGCCCAAACAGCAGGAATTTGGCAGGACCAGTATTCCCACTTGCAGACTCATCCAGACAAAGTCAATTTAGAAGTTTGTCCCATACCTTACTTTTTTGCTGTTTAGTCATTTAAGGTATGTCCTATTCTTCGTCATGACCGCATTTCAGGTTTTCTTATCCAAGATACTGGAGTAGTTTGCCATTTCCTTCTCCAGTTCATTTTAGAGATGAGGAAGTGAGGAAAATAATATTAAGCAATTTGCCCAGCATCATCAAGTGTCTGAGTAATATAAGTGTTTGGGGCTGGATTTGAATTCAGGAAGATAAATATTTCTAACTCTGGCATTCTATCCTCCAAAGCTCACCACCAGCAACATAATCTCAAATTTTTCCTAGAAGAGTTCTGCCCATGGTTTACCATTTTTCTTCATTCCAACTGTACAATCTAAGAATTTGGTGGAAGGGTTAAAAAAAAGGTAAGGCCTGGCAGGTGTGGGAAAGAGGATGTAAGGCAGGGACCTGAAAGTGGAGCCCTACTGTGAAAAATGATCAGATCGTTTCACCAGAAGGCTAGTTTAATAAATTATAGCAGTAAGTTGGTAGGGTGATGTCAGATAAATGAAATATTTAACACGATATAATAATCCCTCCAGTAATGTAAGAATGCTCACATTTGTTAATCTAAAGGGCTCCCTGATGAGACAGCTGAATGGCTTAACATGCTGGAAGGCTGCTCTCTAAATCATGGTTTCCTCTCAAGTAAAGAAAGGGAATGAACATAGAAATAATGCTGGAAGTGCCTTTCCCTTCCCTCTCCTAGATGGCAGGGCTTACTTTCTAACCCTCTGGCACAGTGATTAATTAACTCTTTTGCATCATGGATGCTTCTTCTCAATTAGCTAAAGATCATTTAAGGGAGTCAGAATGGCCTTACTAATTATTCTGTCTCTGTCTCTGTCTCTCTCTGTCTCTCTGTCTTTGTCTCTGTCTCTCTCTGTCTCTGTCTCTCTTTCTCTCTCTCCCCCTTTCTGCCTACCTTTCATCATTTCATCCCAGATTGAAAGAATTCATGCAAGTCTCTAGAACAGTGGGGTTTCCATTGGTTGACTTGCAACCTTATCTCTCTCCATCAAATAGAAATCTCACAGATTTAGAACTAGAAGTAAACCCAGAAGTCATCTAGTTCAGCTTTCTTATTTGATGACAAATAAGGAAACTGAGGCCTAAAAAATTTGCATAAGGCTATTCAGGTAGTAAGAATCAGAGGTGAGATTTGAACCTAGGTCCCCTGACTCAAATAGATGTTCAAAAAACTGTATCCACTCCATGCCAACTCTGAATGCTCTTTCTAAAAGTTTGAAAGAAAAAGGCTTAATCCCAATTTACCAATCTTCCATGAAATATGAATATCTTTTCAATGCCGGACTCCTTAAGCTCTGTAATTAATTTATGTTTATAAGGAGTAGGTATCCCTTTCTGGAAACCATCCACTCTGCCTACAGTGAAAATAAACACTCTCACTTCTAAGAGAGACAAAGACCATTGTTACCTTATCCTACAGGTTACTTTCTCTGGCTGATAAGTCTCCCTGAACCACAATGACAAAGCTCATTCAAAACCCAGATTCACAGTGTGGGTTATGGACTTGTATGGCTGCTGGCATCTGTTACTTGTCCTGATTACATCCTCTCTGTCTCTTTCCTTTCATTCTCTTTTCTCCACCAAACCCAACCTCTAAAATACATGTATGGCACTGTCTCCCTGCCAGGCAACCCTGCAGAAAACCCAGGGAGAAGCTCTCTGGGCACAAAACATCCATTAAAATGCTTTCAAACCTTCTCTGCATTTCCAGGTTGTTGGTTAAACATGTTTATGTTATGAAAATTAGCTAATTAGAGGAGATTGGACACCTTGGAGCTCCCAGCAAGGTAGTTTCAGGTCTTCATTAGTAATGTTTCTGTTGGAGAGAAGCAGGGAATATGAACGATTATGCTGCACTGGGCAATAGCTTTGGGTTGTGGAAAAATGTCCATTAAGAACACTGATGTATTGAAAAACAATAATATTATTTATGTACATTTAAAGATTTGCAATGCACTTTAAATAGATTATCTCATTTTTGTCTCGCAGCAACCCTCTGGGCACCATTATGCCCTTTTGCCACAGTTGAGGAAACTGAGGCTCAGAGAGTCTGTGTTTTTCCGAAGGTCACAAAGATAGTCAGTGTCTAAGGCAGAATTTGAATTGAGTTCTTCTTGATTCCAAGTCCAGCACTTGGTTTGATTGAGTGAGTTTCTTTACCTAGGAGTTCCTTATATCAATGAAGTTGCCTCTTTCTAGAATGAAGACTCCAAGTTCAACATTGCTCCATCTAGCTTCTTCAATAACCAAAGTCTATTAGCAACTGTTTTTTAACATCTCCTCAGGTAGGTTTACTGTTTATTGGCCCCAGTGCTGAAGAGTGTCTAGCCAGTTAAACTCTAGGAACAAATTGTATTTTTTTCTTTTCTGAATCCTCATTTTTTCTCTTGATTTTATAGAATATTGCAAGCATGATATAAGTTGCAGAAGCAATGAGGAAATTTGTGGAGAATTAATCGGTTAGATAAAAAAATTTGAAAATTCTCGAAGCATGAACTTGAAATATTTTCTTGGTTGTAGGTCTTTGGAGATGATTCTAGTGTGCCATGAAATTATAGTCTCATAATTTTAGAGTCAGAAGGGACCTAACAAGTCATCTAATCTACTGTCTTTATTTTAAAGACAAGGAAATTGAGGCTAAGAATGTATTATCCAAGGTTACACATGTTATAAATAAGGAAAATTAGCATTCTAACTGGTATTCTTTGATTCTATATCCAACAGTCTTTCTACCATACCACAGTTCTACTTTGGGTTTAGGAATATGATAACATGTTTTCCATTTCTGGCTGGATATTTCAAAGCCACTGCTATTCCTCTTAAAATAAATGGTTGAATGGTAATCAGAAGAAATGATTTGGTTTTATAGTCTGATCCTCTCTATTCTGTCGCCATCATTTCTTTCTAGCATCATTTTACATTGCTCCCTTTCATGCATTTAGTGATCTAGTCGAACTGTTCCTTGAACTTGGCTAATTGTTTTTTTTCCAAAATAGGCTACCTTCTTTGCCAGTCATAGATAGGAATCTCATTTCTCCCCACTAAAATTCTTCTCTTCCTTCAAGGTTCAGCTCAAGTGTAACTTTTTCTTGAAGCCTCCTTAGTTTCCCAAGGCCACTCAAAAGATTTTCTCTTTTTGACTTTACATGCTCAGTGAGTCTTTTGTCTGTGTCTCTCTTTTGTCACAATCATTCTCTACTTGGTATTGTAATTATTTGCTTCCTGGCTCATCCATTCCCCTTCCCCAGAGTAGATTAACTTCCTTGAGGGTATAGCAGGTCCAGTCATGCCCCCACCCCCATACACACTTACTAAATCCCAGTGGCTTCCTATCACCTAGACCTCTCCTGTCTTCCCAGTCTTCCTACACTTTATTCCCCAACATACACTCTTTGATACAGTGATATTGGTCTCCTGGTTATTCCATAAATAAGACATTCCATCTCTCAGCTCTTGGCATTTTCCCTGACTGTCCCCATGTCTGGAATGCCCTCCCTCTTTCGCCCTGACTGTCTTCCTTAAAGCCCCAACTAAAATCTCTCCTTCTACAGGAAATCTTCCCTAATCCTTGTTAGTTCCAGTGTTTCCCCCTTTTAATTATTTCCTATTTGTCCTGTAGGTAGCTTGTTTTGTATATATTTGTTTACATGGTGTCCTCACCACCACCATCATTGGTTGTAAGCTCCTTAAGGTCAGGGACTTTTGTCTCTTTTGTTTTCCACTGAGCACAGTACCTGGCACATAGTAGACTCATAATACATATTTATTGGAAGAGTGAATATTTTATTTTTCATCTTTCTAGCCCAAGTTTTGCTTGTTGAATTGAATTCCTCTCTTCAACTGCCAATGTTTCACTGACTCCTGCTCTCTACTTGTCCTTCCACATGATTCAGAATTTATCCCCTTGCCCTACTTCTCCCAATATATCAATTTGTTCATCTCTATTCTTCCCATGTAGTGGCTCCATCTTCCAGGTTACCCATCCGATCCCTAGTTATATCATCATAGATTTTAAGTTGGAAGGGACCTAAGAGGCCAATTAGGATAACTGTCATTTTAAAAATGAAGAAACTGAGGCTTAGGGTCATATAGCTATAAAATGTCAGAGGCAGGACTTTAATACAGATCTTCCTGACTCTAGATCTAATATTCTTCCCATAATTTGCCTCTTAAGAAATCTGGTAAAGACTGCTGGGTTTGTACCCCAAAGAGACAATAAGGAAAAAATACATGTACAAAAATATTCATAGCCATGCTCTTTGTGGTGACAAAAAATTGGAAAATGAGGGTTTGCCTTTCAATTGGGGAATGACTGAACAAATTGTGGTATCTGATGGTGTTGGAATGCTACTGTGCTCAAAGGAATAATGAACTGGAGGAATTCCATGCGAACTGGAATGACTTCCAGGAATTGATGCAGAGTGAAAGAGGCAGAGCCAGAAGAACATTGTACACAGAGACTGATACACTGTGGCACAATCAAATGGAATGGACTTCTCTACTAGCAGCAATGCAATAATCCAGGACAATTCTGAGGGACTTTTGAGAAAGAACACTATCCACGCCTAGAGAAAGAACTGTGGGGATAGAAATACTGAAGAAAAACATTTCCTTGATTATATGGTTTGATGGGGACATGATTGGGGATATAGACCCTTAAATGATCACTCTATGGCAAATAGTAATAATATGGCAACAGGTCTTGACCAAAGATACATGTAAAACCCAGTTGAATTGCTCATTGTCTATAAGAAGGGGGAGGGGAGAGGGGTGGGAAAGAATATGATTCATGGAACCATGAGAAAATATTCTAAATTAATCAAATAAATAAATTAATTTTTTAAAAAAAATCTGGTAAAGATTTGGGGAACTGAACCTGAGGTCTGCATAAATGTAGCTAAGGCTGTTACAATCTACCACTGATATTCCTCTCCCTATATATGTCATGTTCTTAAGAATAGGTAGATTTAATGGTACAGGGAACTCCTAGGTGAGGAAACTCCCTCTACCAAGAAACCTTCTCTTTGACTTATATCCCTAGGGTTTCCTAGAGCAGAAAAGATTGTGACTTCCATAGCCAGTATGTGTCAGAGGCAGAATTTGGCTTCAATCCTGGTCCTCTATAGGACATACCATAGCCCCTTCCTTCCACCACCATCATCTGCAAAAGAAAAAAAAAGAAAAGAATATAGGAAAAAGAAAATTGGTACCACAAAAGGGGGGATGATAGAGAAGGGAGGAAACAACATTTATTAAGTCTCTAATATGTATCAGGCACTGTGCTGAGACATTTACAAATATATCATTCCATTCTCACAACAATGCTTTTATTATCCCCATTTTACAGTTGAGGAAATTGAGGCAGGCAGAGGTGAAGTGACTTGCCAAGAGTCACATAGTAAGTGACTGAGAAGGGATATGAACTCAGGTCTTTCTGACTCTTGATAGATCTGGTGTTCTATCAACTATGTCACCTACTGGCCTCATTTCTTATGGGCAAAAAAAATGAATGGGGAAAAAAGAGAAAACATAAAAGAGAAATCATAAGAAGAGGGAAAGTATTCTATTTTTTTACTTTTCAATTCTTGTAACTGAAGTGCTAGAACATGGCAGAAAAAACCCTAGAAGTGGGTTTTCTTCCTATGAAGTAGAAATACAATGAATGCTGCATGCTTGGCCATTTTGAGGTCATGTGTCCAGTACAAAAGAGGGGCCATGTATCTCAGTGACCTGTTGGATCTTGAAGCATTACCCTTCATCATTCTACTTCTTCTCAAAGAGTAGGAAGTAAAGATTGGTAGAAGAAGAAGAGTGGGTTCAAAAAAGGACAAAACAATGGAAATGTTCCAGAAGTAGTTGGGGCAGGAATGTTCAGGTATTCACTGGGGTTGCCCTGCTGGCCAGGTGGTTAGGTGGGAAGGATATAAACTATAAAATTATAGAATCTTAGAGTTAGAAGCCAGTTTTTTCTCAGAAGACATTTTGTTAAAAAAAATAAAGAAAGAAATACCTGAACTAGAATTCTTTACATGATAAACAACAAATGATCACTCAGCCTTGGCTTGAGGCATTCCCCAAAGAGAGAGGCCATCCTGTTTTTGTATAGCTTTTTTTTCCTTAAACTTTGCAAATCCTCTTGAATATGCCCCCTTCTCTTCCCTGACACTGCCATCACTCTAGTATAGCCTTCATCATCTCATACCTTGATTTTTTTGGTAAAAAACCTTTACCTTCCATTTTAGAAACAAACCTGGGTATTAACTCTAAGGCAGAAGAGTGGTAAGGGCTAGGCAATGGGGGTTAAGTGACTTGCCCAGGGTCACACAGCTAGGAAGTGTCTGAGGTCAGGTTTGAACCCAGGACCTCCCATTTCTGGACCTGGCTCTCAATCCACTGAGCCACTCAGCTGCCCCATCATGCCTTGATTTTTGAAATAGCCTGTTGCTGAGTTTGCCTACCTTAAATCTCTCCCTACTCTTAATTCATTTCTCCATTCATCCACTAAAGCGATTTTCCTAATGTGCAATTTGCTCACTTAAACTCCAGAGGCTCCCTATTATCTCTAGGATCAAATACAACAATTCTTTGTCTGACATTCAAAGCCCCTCATAACCAACCCCCCCTCCTACTTTTTTTGCTTTGCTCTTCTTACACCTTATGCTCCAAAACACAGTCTCTGATTCAGTGACACAGGCCTCTTGGCTGTCCCATGACAAAACATCTCTTGGTTCTATGCATTTTTTTCTTGCATTTCCCATATCCAGAATGCTTTCTTTCTTCTATTTCAATTACAGATCTCCCTGGCTTCCTTTATGTCCCAACTAAACTCCCACAAGGCTTCTTAACTGCAGTGCCTCCCCTCTATTCATTATTTCCTATTTATTCTGTTTGCAGTTTGCTTTGTATTTCTTTGAATATTGCCTCCCTCCCCCCATTCCCCACTTAGATAGTAAGCTTCTGTCTTTTGCTTCTTCTTGTATTCCCAGCTCTTAGCACAGTGCATGGCAAAGGTATAGGCACTTAAAATAAATGTTTGTTGATTGATTGATTGATTAAGCAAGTACTTTCCCACTTAACATTAAACCAATTTGTTTCTATGCAACTTCCACCAACTGTTCCTATTTCTGCTCTGTGTAGAGAAGCAGAACAAGTCAAAGCCCTTTTCTAAATAATGGGCCTTAAAATACTTGGGGACAGTTATGAGTCTTCCTTGTTTTCCTTTGCTAGGCTAGACAAACCCAGTCTTTCCAACTGATCCTACCATGGCCCCAAGACCTTAGGCCAGTCAACCTGGAAAAACACAGAATTACCAAAGCAGTTACAAAAGAACAAGTCTTAATTCAGGACAAGAGAAATGATGCTCTTATTGGCCACCACACAGAGTCATGTACACATCACACAGAGCCAAGCTCTGGGACTCTGGAAACACTCTATCCAGAAAAAATACCAAGAATGGGAATTTTCCATTGAACTGAAGTTCAGCTCAATGAAAAATTCCCATTTTTGGTAATATATATATACTTCTTTAGGGAGCATAGAAGGACAACTGATTGGTTTACATGGAGGCTAGGTAAAGAGGATGATACCTGGGAGCAGCCTAGATACAATAAGAGAAACCTACTACTATTCAAGGTGCTCAATGGGTGCTTGATGGTCTATTATTCTGTCTTGGTCAAGGGTCATTCTGGAAGTTTCTTGAAGGCAAGTTCTCATGGGACAAAGGTAAATTCGGGATTTCATAAAACAAATTTGTTAGACCTTACACCTTTTTAGTTGCCTTCTTCTTGGTGCTTTTCAGTCTATCAATTCAGAATAGACTCAAAGCAGAATATATGATGATTGCTTTTTCCTAATCTGGGACACGGTATTTCTCTTAATAGACTCAAAGATTGCAGTAGGTACGTCAAACTCAGTGTATCCAAAACGAAACGTATTATTTTTTCCCCATAACAAATCTTTCTTCCAAACTTCTCTGTTTCTCTCAAGGACACCATTATTTTCCCAATCATCCTGTTTTACAACCTTAGAATCAATCTTTATTCCTTCCTCTCCCTCATTTCACATAGTTAACCACTTGCCAAGTCTTGTTTCTACCTTCACATTGCTTACATGTAGGGATGTGATGGAGACAATTCAAACCAACTCAGGAAAAGCTATTTTTATATTTTTAGTTTGAGCATTTATGCCTTAGAGATCAATGAATATTACAAATAAAAGGCTTTATTTGTTGGTTCGTTAATTGTCAAGACTTAAGAAAGTGATGGAGGAGGTATAAATAATGCAAATTAAACTTAAAAGAGTACATGATTAAAAGTGTGGAATTGTGGGAAAAATAGGCCAAGAACTGGAGACTCACAACTCCCTTCAATTTTGAGGTACAAAAGGATTTTATTTAAAGAAATTTAAGATACTAAAGTAACTTAGGCTGCTGAAATGGCCTAAGGGGCTGATAGAATAGCCTCTGGGCTGGTGGAATAGCCTTGGGGCTGATGGAATGGCCTCTGGTGCAGATAGAGTAGTCCAAGCTATGCATCTGGGTTTGCCTATTTATTGAGGGTCTGGGGGCTTGTCACCTCTCTACCTTTTTCCCCAGAGTAGCCCATCTCTGGGCATTCTAGGGCACTCCAGGCAGAAAACCCCAGCAAATGGCATTGAGAAGGGGTTCCCTTGGACTGCCAGAGTCTTTAGTGCACATGTCCTATGTTCCCTCCATTGTCCCATTTGCTATTATTTGTCAGCGTGGGAGATGTCCCGCTCTCCTTCTGGAACACAAGGGCAGTGCAGTACAGTCCAAGACCACAGTAGGTGACTAGTAATGTCCAACAGTACAGAACTTAATGTAAGTACAGGACAAATAAGTGATTAATAATATACAACAGTTAAATGAATAGTAACACGGATTTTGCAATTTATGCTTAACTAACTGGTAAAAAATATAAGATTTCAAATCACGAGGGTTCCACTTCTATTACTGCCCACCTCCATCAGAAATATGTCTAAAGAGTTATAAAATTGTGTATCTTTTGACCCAGGAATACCAGTATCGGGTTTATTTCTTAAAGTGATCAAGGAAAAAGGAAAAGAAACTATATGTTCTGAAATATTTATGGCAACTCTTTTTGTAGTAACAAAACGAGAAATTGAGGGGATGCCCATCAATTGGGGAATGGCTAATAGTTTTGATGTATGATTGTGATAGAATACAACCGAGTCATAAGAAATGATGAGCACGTTAGCCTAAAAAACAAAGCAAAACATGGAAAGACTTACATGAAATTATGAAGAGTAAAAAGAGCAGAACCAAGATACCATCATGTACAGCAACAGAAATATAATTGAAGAATGACTTGTGTATTTCCATTTCCAGAGAAAGAACTGATATTTAGAAATAAACAAGATACATATAAGTATGTTCAAATATATATGTCTTTTTGTCAAATGTTTTCTCTAATACGGGGAAGGGGTGGAGGGAGAGTTACCTGGGAATTTTAATGTAACAAACAAATAGGTAAATACATTTTAATTAAAAAAAATGAAAATATATTTTTTCCTCCAGAGAACTAGTTGTTAAACATTTATTAGCAGACCATTGCTGATATCCAACCCCTTCTTTCTATTCACATAGCAATCATTACCTCTTCTCTGAATTACTAAAATATTCTCATAATTGTTTTCTTTTAAACTGAAGTCTCTTCAATCTATCTTCTATACAGCTGCCACAGTAATATTGTGTCCTTGTCCTGCCCAGTGATCTCCAGCAGCTCCCTTTTACCTATAGGATCAAATGAGAATTTTTCTGTTTGTCATTTAAAACCCTTCATAATCTGGCTTCAGTCCATCTTCTGGGACTAATTACACACTGTTCCCCTTCCCACCCGCTATAATCTAGGCAACTTCTAGGACTTCTTGCTGTAACTCATATAGGACATCTCATATACCCTGATGCCTTTGTGCAGGCTGTCACTCACGCCTGAAATGTGATTCTTTTTAACCTCTGCCTCTTAGAATAGTGTTTTTATCAAGATTCATTTTGCTTGTCACTTCTTACATCACTCTTCTCTCGATATCCCTAAATATTGTGAATTTTATTATACACTTAATAATAATAGTAATCATAGCTAGCATACATGTAGTGATTAAAGAATTAAAAAAGGTTTTACATTAATTATCCAATTTGATTTTATTATCCCCATTTTATAAAGATGGTGGGACCAAGTCTGAGAAAGGTTAAATGACTTATTAAGGGTCATGTAGTTAGTAAATGACTGAGATGGAAGTCACTTTTGACTCCAATTCTATTGCTCTATCCTGGATGTTACTAGATGTCTTTTTTGTCAGTTTACATATTGCTTATCCCTCAACGTATGATTCTTGATGGCAGGGATTATTTTATTTTCCATCTTTAACTTCATGGAAGTTATACTGTGATAAATGTAAAATTTATTTTTTGGAACTTAATATAAAATTTACATTTATCACAATCCAATTTCAGTGAGAAAATCTCAACATCCTAATCGCTTAAGATCATTTTTAATCCTGAGTCTGTTACTTTGTATGTTCATTATTCCTCCTAGCTGTGTGTCATTTGTAAATTGGATGTTAGCTATTCCTTTATTCAAGTCATTAATAAAAATATTAAATAGCATTAAGTCAAGTACATATTCCTGGGGCTCTCCATTAGAAACTTCCTTCCAATTTGACAGTAAATCTTTAATGAATTCTTTTTGGGTTTGACTAATTTAACTAGTCCTGGATCTTCCTCATTATAATATTTCAGAACTTGCATCTATATGCATCTTTTCTGCAAGAATAACATGAAAGACTTAGTTGAATGATTGATAAAATCTAGGTAAACTATATATATGTATATGTTTATACATATATATATATATACACATTTCCTTGGTCAATCAGATTAATAAACCTGACTAAAAAGGAAATAAGGTTAAGCTGGCATGGTGAATTATTTAAGCAATCATGCTGGGCTTGTTGTGATTAATGTTTCCTCTTCTAGAATTCTACAAAACATCTCTTTAGTAGTAAATTCTAGAATTTGCCAATAATGAAATCAAGCTTATTAACCTATAGTTTGCAAACTCTGTTATTGTAAAAAAAATGGACACATTGGCTTTTATCTTACCTCCATTTCTCTAGTATCTTTCAGGGATCACTGATGATGGCTCAGAAATGACATCTACCAGTTCTTTTGGTTGTTCACCTAGGTCAGGTGACTTGAATTCACCAAGAGCTTTACTGTCTCCTAACTTATCTTGGGTTGCTGAGTTTTACAGCAAAACCTTTTTCTTTTGATTCAAAGAAGCCTCTCTTTGTAACAAATAAAGCAGATAAAATGGGAACTTCCAGGTGCATAGTTCATTTAATTCAAAGGTCATACATGAGATGTCTTTTCACTTCCCTGAACTTTGAATAAACCAGGGTCTGCCAGAAAAAATGTCTGTTTAAATTTACGTTCCCTTCTAAAAGGGTTTCCTCTGACTAGGATTGAGTACAGTGGCAGGCAACTCAGGAAATGCTTATTGATGTGCTGATTTGTTTATGGCTCACACAAGACCCATACAAATAGTATTTGAATGCAATTTTGATGATGATGGGAGAGTGTCCTTGCTAAATGTCAGTGTACTTCATACTGAGTCACTCTGATGTTTGAAATGATCATGACCATGTAAAAGCATAGTATTAAATCTTCTCTAGTTCTTCTCAAATAAAACACTGATATAGTCAATGTGATTAACGATAACACCATTACATTGATGGACAGATCAATATAATGATGTTATTGCTTGTGATGGAATAGGTGTTCTCATTATGTTGATGGTTTCATTGTCATCCACATGCACACTGTCATCTAAGTTGGAATTTAAAGCCCAAAGATGCTAGGTTTTAAGAGTCATTCTTAAGGTTTGATGTTTATGGGGCAGTTAGGTGATCACAGTGGATTAGAGTGCTGGGCCTGGAGTCAGGAAAGTCTGAGTTCAAAATTAGCTGCAGACACTTACTAGCTGTGTCATCCTGGATAAGTCTCTTAAATTTTGCTTCTATTGGGGGCAGCTGGGTAGGTCAGTGGATTGAGAGCCAGGCCTAGAGATGGGAGGACCTAGATTCAAATCTGACCTCAAACACTTCCCAGCTGTGTGATCCTGGGCAAGTCACTTGATCCCCATTGCCCACCCTTACCACTCTTCTGCCTTGGAGCCATTACACAGTATTGACTCCAAGATGGAAGGTAAGGGTTTTTTTTAATTTGCCTCTATTTTCTCATCTATAAAATAGGGATAATAATACCTAAAGAATGTTCAAATTTCCAAACAATTGTGCTCATTTCACATGCCAGCAAGGTTATACTTAGGAGTCTACAAGCTAGGCTTCTGTAATAAAAGAACTGAGAATTACCAGAAGAGCAGGCTGGTTTTTGAAGAGACAGAAGAACTAGAGACCAAATTGCCAACATCCACTGGATTATAGGGAAATCAAGGGAATTCCAGAAATGCATCTACTTCTGCTTCACTGACTACACTAGTCTTTGACAGTGTGGATCACAACAAAATATGAGAAGTCTTTAAAATGATGGGAGTAACAAATCATCTTATCTCCTGAGGAACTTTTATGTCGTCGAGAAACAACTGTTAAAAATGAACAAAGAACTGATTGGTTTAAGATGGAGAAATGAATCTGACAATGCTGTCTATTTTCACTTTTTTATTTAACTTATATATAAAGTACATCAATACATTATGAGATATTTCAGGCTGGATGAATCAAAAGTTAGAATTAAGGTTTTGGGGAGAAATACTAACAATCACAGATATGTAGATGATATCTCTCTGATGACAGACAGTGAAGAAGAATTAAGAAGTCTTGATGGATCTGAAAGAGAAGAGTGAGAAAGCTGGCTTGAAGCTTAACATTAAAAAAACAACAACTAAGATCAGGTAGCACACTGGGAGTTGGGTGGATCTGGGTTCAAATCTAGTTTCAGACATTTCCTAGCTGTGTCAACCTGGACAAGTCATTTAATCTCCAATTACCTAACTTTTGCTGCTCTTCTGTCTCAAAAATGATACTAAGACAGAAGGTAAGGCTAAAAAAATCCCCAAGATCATGGCAACTAGTCCCATTACTTCTTATATTTCTTGGGCTCAAAGATGACTGCAAATGGTGACTGCAGTCATGAAATTAAAAGACACTCCTTTGAAGGAAAGCCATGGCAAATCTAGATAGCATGCCAAAAAGCAGAGACATCACCTGGCCAACAAAGGTCAGTGTAGTCAAAGCTAATAGTATTTCTAAGTAGTAATGTATGGCTGTGAGAGTTGGAATATTCAGAAATCTGTGAGCCACAGAATCAGTGCTTTTGAATTATGGTGCTGGAGAAGATTTTTGAAAGTCCCCTAGACAGCAAGGAGATCAAATAAGTCAATAATTAAAAATTAATTCAGACTACTTATTGGAAGGACAAACACTAAAGGCTACATAATGAGAAGATAGGACTCATTAAAAAAGACTTTGATTTTGGGAAAGATTGAAGGCAAAAGGAGAAGAGGACAGTAGAAAACGAAATGGATAGCTACTGTTATGTAAGTGATAATGAACATGAGCTTGGATAGACTTTGGGAGATAGTGGAGGCTAGATGAGCCTGGCATGCTATGGTCCATGGGATAATGAAGAATTGGACATGATTAAATGAATGAACATTTCCTTCTTTTTAAATATTAAATTAATTATTAACAGGGCCATTGTGAAGATCAAATGAGATATTTGTAAAGTATTTAACCCAGTGCCTGGCACATAGTAATGCTATATAAATGTTTTAATGATTTTGTTAAATATTTCTCAATTACACTAAAAAAAAACCCCACAACAACCCTCATCTTCTGTCTTATAATATGGTAAGGGCTAGGAAATTGGGGTTAAGTGACTTGTCCAGGGTCACACAGCTAGGAAGAGTCTGAGGTCTGATTTGAACTCGGGACCTCCTTTCTCTAGGTCAAGCTCTCAATCCACTGAGTCACCTAGCTGCTCTGTTGGCCAATTACATTTTAATCTGGTTCAGGCTCCATCCTGGAGTGTCCCTGGGAGTGTGTAGCCAGTTAACAGTGTGTCTGACACATCTCTAGGCAGTACAATGCCTAATCATAGTAGAAATTTAGTTTTTGCCTAGACCTGCCCCAAACAAAATTGTGTAGAAGATATAGATTTCCAGGGCTCTAAGTCTTCCTTTTCTCTATCCCTTTCTCTCAAGTTACTCCTTGAATATCCAGCCCAGTCCAGGCTATGCCCTTCTAATTTTCATTAGTTTTCTCTTGATATGCAAAAGGAGAAATCATTTATGCTTGAGAGTGAGTAAAAGTCAGTGTGTTATTTGTCCTAGTGATTTTTTTTCATTTTGGACTTGTCCAGTTAAACCAAATCCAGAGAAAGAACATAAATGGAAATAAGTAATACTTTCATCTATCTATTCATCTATCTATCTATCTATCTATCTATCTATCTATCTATCTTTCAACTTATCTATATATCCACCCATCTCTCCATCTCTCCATCCATCCATCTATCTATCTTTTATCAAATGATGCCTTCTCTAAAGGAGGAAAGGGAAGGAAAGAGAAGACTGAGTATTTTAATGTAACAAACAAATAAATGAATAAATTTTAATTAAAAAAAACCAAGCATTTAACAAGGATTCACTGTGTGCCAAGTACTGTGCCAAGTACTTACTGAAAATAAGTTCAGGCATTAGCCCCTGAAATTTACATTAGTGTATTAGTATTACTCTATTCAATAAACAGTATAGAGAGGGGAAGCTAGGTGACTCATTGAATTGAGAGCCAGGTTCAGAGACAGGAGATTCCTATGTTCAAATCTGGCTTTAGAGACATTTGAGCTGTGTTACTCTGGGCAAGTCACTCAACCTCCATTGCCTAGCCATTACCACTCTTCTGCCTTGGAACCAATGCACAATATTGATTCTAAGACAGAAGGTAAAATAAAAACCATATACAGGGGGGGATTCATGGAAAAAGGAGGGGAGGAAGGAAAGTCTTCTTGAAATTGCCCAGATCAAAGCATATCACTCAGCAAATTAATTATTCCATTCAAATGCTGAAAATGACTTTAGCTACCAGGCAGCTCTTCTCCCACCCCACTGAAATTGTTCAGAAAAAAAAATTCCCACAATTTACTCATCATCACATTCCATGGGGTCTGCCTTCTTTCTCCCAAGGTGTTACCAGTCTAGTTTCTGGCTCATCTGCCCAGAACTGTACTGTTGCTCTCACAAAAATTCTAATAGGTGTTTTTCAACACACTTTTCCCTGAAGCAGGGAGTCAGATGTAATGTTGAGCAGAACTTCCTGAAAATGACGTTAATTGGGCAGTCACTGAGTTCGAGTGCTGTGCACGAGTCCAGGCCTCCTGGAGAAAGAGCATCCTTTTGGCAGGCTGCCCATCAGAACAGATTCTTGCCTCTGGTCCCACAGTCCAGCATCCTCTTTGAAAGATGGCTCGAAGGGACCATGACCAGCAGGTGGCACTCTTGCCTCAAGATTACAACTTCTGCTAGTGCCGTAAATAAATTTCAGCTACATTTTCTTTTTCTTTTTATTTCATTTCCTTTCATTATTTTTCTTTTCTGCCAGACCAGAAATCTACTCCATTTTCTTTAATCAGGTTCATTTGCTTCCTACTGTGTGGCTTCAATTGGGTAATAGGCTGACTTCCTCCTTCCCAAGCCCTTCTTTCTTTCTTACAGCCTGGCACGGGGTTTGAGATTCGCCAGGATAATTGGTTAGTTAGCGCAATGAATGTCTACATGGGCGGCAGATGCTCTCCCTCCTCGAGATACTCTATTTACAGCTTGAGCCCAAGGGGCTCTTGCCAGGGAACTAGTGAGTTTGTGCAAATACACACTGACCCAGGACACAGACAATACCCATTTATAAGGGTTGGGATGTTCCTTTCCCCATCATCCTCAGCCCCCATTTACATGACCTGTCCCAAATCACAGTTCAAGGAGAACAGAAAGAAACCCACGGAGCGTGACTCTCCAGGATACTCTGGGACACGCTGGCTGTTGCTTCTTTTGAGAACACCCTGTGAGCACACAAATCAGCACATAAAATCCCTGGGTCATGGAGGGAAGGGGAAAAAGCCTTCTGCCCGTTGTCACAGAGTACTAGGAGCCCAGCTGAAAGAACTGCCTGCATCCCTCACAAATACAAACAAAATAGCAGGAAGGGAAGGGACAATTTAGAAGGTTAGCCTAAAGGGGAAAATTGAACCAAGTGATTTATTTCCTTTCCTCACTATAATTTGAATATGTATTGTTTAAATGAGAATATTGCTGGATATTAAAAGCCCATTGCAGCATTTCTTTTGGTCTCCTGTGTTCTCATGACTTCCTTTAATATCAATGGTGTCATTTTCTTATGCCAGTTCAATTCATTCTCAAAGTATCTGTAAAAGGAAAGGGGTTGGACTAGATGGTCTTCCCTGTCCCATACTCCCTCCCAGGCACCACTAACACTCAGAGCTTTTGGTAGCAGAGATAAGATTTGAATCCATGCCCTTTGACTCAATTTCCAGAGCTCTTTCTACTATATCACAAATCCTGGCTTTCTATTTACCTGAGCTATCCACTTAACCTGTTTGAGCTTCTTTATCTGTAAAATGAGAGGGTTGTTTTAAATGGTCTTTGAGGTCCCTTCTATCTCTAAAGTTATGATTCCGTTAAGCAGTTTCTCTGTATAAAGCATTGTACAGGAGTTAAAAATATGGGGAAAAACACATAATGCCTGCCTTTGAGGAGTTTATGCTCTTGCAACATTCCAATCAAATCTAAGGGAAAAATATTTTTCATTTTTGGTTCTTTTTCAGTTGTTGTTTAATTGTTTTCCAGTCTTGTTTAACATTTCATGACCCTATTTGGGATTTTCCGGGTAGAGATACTAGTGTGGTTTGCCATTTCCTTCTCTAGCTCATTTTGTAGATGAGGAAACTGAGGCAAGCAGAGTTAAGTGACTTGCTCAGAATCACACAGCCAGTAAGTGTCTGAGATTGGATTTGAACTCAAGAAGGTGAGTCTTCCTGACTCTAGGCCTGGCACTATCTTACCATACCTTCATGTATACATATATTTGCTAAATTGAGATGCAACTTTCAGTTAAGATCACATGTATTTACTTTGTCTTGCATAATTTTCATCTTGATTTTGTGAAATGATGATGTTGATGGCAAAGAGCAACTCATGGTAAGATCTAATAAATTTATCCAACAAATAATATTCCCCTGTTCTGTCAAGTTGTTTTTTTGGGAAGACATTTTAAGGAGTGGAAGTGAAAAACAGGGAGAGGAAGAGAAAGAGAAAAAAATGGAGAATTATCTTAGAACTATTTCTAATCATTTTGTATTCAGAAAATAGTCAGGAAGTAACTACTAGGTATAAAACATTGAACCCGGTACTAGAAGGATGGGGGGAGGGAGGCAAAAGGGAGATTCCAAAAGAAGGCAGCGTTCTCTTCCAAATACCCTGCCCTCCAACAGTTTATTATCTAGCTGGGAAGGACATCTTATAAGAAAGAAATCTTCAGTATCTGAAATAGACATGTAGGTCTGAGGTGCTAGTCAGAAAGTAAAGCAGATAGTGAATAATTTTCCATAGGAAGGACTGGTCTTGACTGAATCATCTAAATGAGCTAACCAAGCTTCAAGAATTCTAAGAGACTGATGCCATTTCTTGCTGACTAATACTTGAACTTATCACATCTTGAAACGGCTAGAATGCCAGCTAAAGTTGAGAGAGGCAGGGAGTTGTGGGGAGTTCAAGTAAATAAAAGCATAAAGGTGAGTGGCAATAGAGTATTTCAAATTTGGATTTTGGCAAAAGCCAAACTACATTGCTCAGGAAGAAAAATTGGAATTATCAATTTTCCCACTCTTTCTTTTTTACTTCTAGTGAAATCAACAAGTCAATGAGCACTTACATAGTGCCAGGCACTATGCTAAACCCTGGAATCATAAGTATAAGCCAAAAAAAATTTTTTAGTCCCTACCCTCAAGAATGAGGGAGGGCAACATATAGAAGGAAGTTGAAAGAAAGGAAGGGTACATATGAAAGGGGCACATTGGAGGTTTCTGACTAATAAGAGGAAGGGGCTATGGGCCAGTGTGATATTCCAGGGTGAGAAGGCTACTGGATCATGGTGAAGCAAGATATTCAGAGTTAGAAGCAGGATTCAGAGAGGAATAACGAAGGAGTGAACAAATTATAGACTGAAAAATAAAATTTTCCCTTATAAACTGAAAATCCTCTTAAGTCACTTTTCATATGGCATATCTGGCTCAGGTTCTCTATGAAATGTGAAATTTTAAATTCTTTCATTGAATGGAGATTCATTTTTGAAGAAGCTATTTGCTGTTTCAGTCTGGTTATCAGCTCTCATGTTGGATAGGTTGTCAAGTCAATTCCATCTGCCCAGAGGTGCAGGACAATAGGGAACTGAGAGAGGGAAGGGAATTCTTTTTCTGAAACTTCTATTTGAAATTGCATTTGTGATATATATGCATCCCCTTACTTTTTTCCCACAACTCCGTTTTGTTTCATATAAGACCCATTTGTGATATTTTCAATGAGTACTACTTTTCATATGTTGATTATACACTCTTTAGCTCATCTACCTAGAACAAATGGCCTGGGATATCACTTAATCTGTCATCATGATTTGCCAGTGAGCATCTCAACAATCTATTTGAAGGATCGTGCAGATAGCCTAACTGTATTAGAGCTAGACAAATTGAATAGAAAGATGGGTCACAGTGAACCAGGTTGACCAGTGCTGCTAGGCCTTTGGCCATTAATCTGGGGATGTATTTTTAAGGACTTGAGGAGTATCTTATTAATAATTCTTTATATCTTGCTTTCCATAGTGTTTTCCCAAGTCCTAGTATTTTTGATCCTCACAAAAATCTTGTGAGTCAGATTGAGCAGTTATTATTGTTGCTATCATTTTTATTGTAGTCCCTGTGAAATCCTCTCCATGTATACCTAGGGCTCTCTCAACCCCTAAGAATCTCTCCAAGGTTAGAAGTACTCTGTAGGTCTCCATTTACTTAAAGTCATAACTCCAGAGCCCCCAGTAATGTATTTACATTTACTAATCAGCCAGGGGAGGCAATTAGCTAGAAAAAAGGCATTTGATGAAAAATTATAGCAAGAATGTTTCAATAAAATATCTTCCTAATAAATTCAGAGCACAATTTATTACAAATACAAATATTGTCAGTGGAAATAGTGGAAACACTTAGAGAATGTACATGGAGAGGAACATGTATGAGTAGTATTCTTGCATGTAGTAACAACTTATGCTTCTGATACTATAGAGCCACTGAAATTTTCTGGAAATGAAATTTCACTGTTCCCAGTAGTCTCACATTTTGATGCTAGGTGTTTTCACTTTACATGTATCTATCAAACTTCTTTCTATGACCAATTTTTAGCTTTAGTGAGAGTCAGTGGAAGTGTTAGCTCTTTTCTACAAGAAAAAGAGTAAATGGGTCATGGTGAATTATGTGAACAATTTCTCTTTTAGCTTAGAACCCAGAAGCTTCAGCTCTTTTTTCCTTTTTTTATTAAAAAAACACAAACCCATGTTTTTATTGATGTCTTTTGTTTTTTACATCATTGTAGTTTCCCCCAGTAACCTTCTACTCTTCCAGAAAGCCATGCCATAAATTTCAGCTCTTTAAATGAGAAAGACAGGTCTAGTTAAAACAAAACCAAACCAAAACAAAAAACTGTTTTCTCTCCATTAGGAGAGGAACATAGCTCTCTTAGTATTATTGTCTGGGGGTCAAGCTCTTTTGAAATACAGAACATTTAGCCACCTAAGTGGAGCCCATAGACATTTAGTCTTCCTTTGAATCTCCTTCCTCCTGCTCATCATGTCTCTGTTCTAAGCTTCTATCTCACTTAAGGTTAGAAAGACCTTCCAACTATTGCTTAATACCAGAAAGCCAACCATTACCTTTTAGAAGTAGTTTTTTAAAAAGCTGCAAAGAGTAGTCTGGGTATAAAATTCCAGAGTTTTCCTTAGCCCCCCAGCTCCTTTGGGTTTCCCACACAAAAGAATGTGTGGTGAGTATGTGTGTTTTGAATGTTAAAACAAGAAAATCAGTTCTAATAGTGGTAAGGTATTTCACTATACCTCAATCCTTTTCAATAATTTGTTGCATTTATTAAGTGAATATAGTCAGTAACAAAGCCATACCATTAATTTATTTTCTTTGATCCTGAATTCTAATTTCATCAGTGTGGGGGAAGTCCTGGCATAGAAATTTCTTTCTCTGATGAAGATGATAGAACACTGAAAAAGTATAATGACTTGCCCAGGATTGCACAAAGTGTGTGCTTAGGAGACAATTCTTTATTTGAGGGGTTTTGTGGACAATCAATACCACAGTAGTCTTTTAAAACCCTCCTTAAATCAAAGTGAGTAGAATTAAATGAAAGGTTCTAAGCCTGGGGTCCATGAACTATTAAAAATATTTTGAAAACTATATTTCAATATCATTAATTTCCTTCATGATCCTCTGTATTTTATGCATTTAAAAACATTATTCTGAGAAGCTGTCCAATGGCTTTAGCCGACTAACACAAAAAAAGTTAGGACATTCCTAAGTTAGATGAATCTTGGATTTCTGTAAACGAACCTCAACAGTACTACCTGCCTGACAGACCATTTGAGGGAGGACAAGAGGATCACAGGTTAGAAGTAAGCTTTTTTAGCAAAAGAAAGCACAAAGGGTTTCAGAATGCTATTGACAGACCTTTGGGATGGTACCTGTTTCAATCTCCTGTTATTTGTCACTTGCTCTCATGGGCATCCAACACATTCCTTTTTCATGCTGAGAAATTGCACTATTTTCAATCCTGAAACTGTCCCTATTATGATATTTCTCCTCTTGTGGTAATATATTGGTCCAGCCAGCAAGTGTTGATAAAGAGACAGTGTGGGGAGGGGGAAGTGATTTAAAAATATTTGCAGCAAAGAAAAAGGAAATTATCCTGGGGTCTCTTGAGTGTGCTCCCTGAATTAAGCAGCTGGAAAGCAATGACACGCTTTCCTTAATGACATATGTATGATAATTTAAAAAGTTTGCTCTCTATTAATCTAATCCTCATGAAATGAGCACACTCAATCATGGAAATTATGCAATAAATTCTGACGATCAAATTCTGCAATGAATACATTACAAAAATAATTAAGAGATAGCACCAGTGAAATAGAACCACATACTATATAACACGACTTCCTCTTTGCTAGGTGAAAACCAAGACAATGCATAAAGATATTAGGCAGGAGACAACATTACAGTGCCAGGATATTACTAAGAGGGGAAGGCATTATTGCCTAGAGGTTCAAGTTCTACCTTTGTCACAAGTTGGTTGTGTGACCTTGGGAAAGTCATTTAACTTCTCAGTACCCCAGACAACTCTCTAAGATGGTAAGTTGGACAATAGTAGATGACTACATTGATAGAAGGAGTTTACCCACTTCAAGAATTTGTCAGTGAAATCATAAATCTGAATTTTTTGGTCATTTTTAGTAATATCTGACTCTTTATGACCCTACTTGGGATTTTCATGGCAGAGATACTGGAGTGGTTTGCCAATTCCTTCTTCAGCTCATTTTACAAATGAGGAGACTAAGGCAAGCAGCATTAAGTGACTTGCCCAAGTTTGCTCAACTAGAAAGTATCTGAGGCTGGATTTGAACTCCGGAAGATGAGTCTTCCTAATTCCACCTCCAGCCCTCTATCCACTGTGTCACCTGGATGCCCCTAGATTTGAATTTTCAACCTCTTCCCCCTCCAAAAAAAATACTATGAGAAAGAGGATGAGAGCTACTCATTCTAATAAACACTTTGACTTATCATTCAAAATATATTCATTGATTATTGATTAAAGTAATTATAGTCTTCAATTATATTTATACTTTCTTTGGATGGTCAAAGAAGGCAACATGGAGAAAGTGGGATAGTAATTAAGTCATAAGAGGTCAGTAAGTCGGGGCAGCTAGATGACTCAGTGGATTGAGAGCTAGGTCTAGAGATTGGAGGTCCAGGGTTGTAAGGATGGGATTTGTGCAAAGGGTATGGGACAAAAGGAGCCAGAAAAGGAATGGCTGACAGTTGATGACAGTTGAGAGACCAGAGGGAATTCTGGGAGGTTCTCCAAGGAAGGAGAGGAGAGGTCTTCAGTAGGAGGACTGAGAGAGGGAGGAGGAGAACGAATCAAGTCCTGAGGGCTTCCTGAGGAGCTTTCTTTGGACACTGAAACCCTGATTCCTTGGTCAAAGGCATCCCATCGCTTCTCACCCAGCAAGACTTCAACCAACGAGTCAGCTGAGTTTGGGACTCCATTTTGGGAGCGATCTCTTAAGCTCTTTTTCCCATTACCCAAACTTGCTGAGATCTTTTCCAGTCTAACTTGTAATTATAGAAAAGGATAAAAATAGAAACAGAAGGAGAAGTGGGGGGAGAAGAACTTTGGGAGTAGGAACCTCAAAGGTTTCCTCCCAAGTGATGGACCCCATAGAAATAGAGAAGAGGACACACCAAAATCCATCTGCCCTTCACCCCTTTCCCCAACCCCTAAATTGTGAATAATAAAAGCTATTCATTAGTCAGATAGCATTCCAGAGTGTTGAGAGACAACAAGGGGGATGGAAATCACAGCTTGGTCTGGCTGCCTCCATCTTGAAGCTGGATCACCCACTGTGAAGTTGACTGACATCGGGGGAGGCTTGTGTGAACCCTGTCCTCATTCAGAACCGGATTGGGGTATCCCGTACCTCATCTTATAGGGAAGCCTCGCCCCCAACTCCTGTGGGTGGCATGACCATCCATGTCACCCAGTTTCGGGGTGATGCCCCCTTGAAGTCTCAGCAGTGCATATTCAGCGGGAGGGGAGAGCTAGAAGAAAGTCTCACCTCATAGATTCTCTCTCTCTCTTCCCCTTGGTCAAACATTGGTTACTGGCTCAAATTTATTGTTATAGGGTTCAAGTCTGGCCTCAGATACTTCCTAACTATGGGACTCTGGACAAGTCAATTAACCATAAATGCTAGCCCTTACCACTCTTCTGCCTTTGTATTGATACTAAGAGGAAAGGTAGGGTGTTTTTTTTCAATATTCAATATGTGGAGATATCTAGAATTATAGGAATGTAAATCTTCTTTTGGCCACACACCCATAGGGGCCAATGATCCAAGAGATTTGAGAGGAGATATCCCCTGCCATTGATGGAAGGAGTTGTCCTTGACTCTCAAACTTATTCTGCCTACCCATCAGAAAAGAAAATTTCAGAAAAAGATTGGTAAATAATGTCCTAATGGCTTTTTGCTTATGGTAGCATCTCCTATTCTCTACCCATTAGGGAGGAGATGTGCTTTAGAGCCAGTTAGCTTATTCTGCTGCTGGTACCTCCCCACAAGTCTCTTACATTACTGTCCCCTTTCTAGTTTGCCCTCAAGATTTGTTATACAAATAAAATCATAAAAGTATGAAAAGATCATGTGTGGCTAAGAGAACAGTTTGGACAGAAAAGAGGTCTTATACTGGTAAGTTTGCATAAGTGATAAAGATGGAAAGGTAGCTTAAGATGAAATTGTGGAATTTCAAGTGCCAGGCAATGGAATATGCACTTTCTTTTCATGGGCGATGGGGAACTTGAAGGTTTTCAAGTGGGGAAATGATCTGATACTTTTTTTAAAGATTAATCAGACAGTGGTAAGCAAGATGAACTGGAAGGGAGAGAAACTTGAGGCAAGGTAAAAAGGTAGGAGGCTCTTGCTGTAGTTCAGGTGTGAAGTAATTAAGGGTCTAAAATAGATGGCTGCAGTATAAGTGGAAAGGAAAAGATGAAGACAAGAGATATTACTAAGGAAGACTCTGCATGACTTTGTGATTAATTGGATTGTGGGGGGAGTGAGGGATGGAGCAGAGTTGAGGATAATTATAGTTGTCTTTTCTAAAATACTTTATAAAGTTTGCCAAAGAGGCAGCATGGTGTCCTGGATAGAGGACCAACCTTGGAATCTGGAAGACCTGAGTTCAAGCAACCTTTTAGGACTGAGAGTTACTGATTTGTGTACTGGATGTACCTTTTGCACTTGGAGTTACCTACATGGTGAAATTATAGATCTGGAATTTCTACTTAACCCCAAAAGTTCATAAATCCTGCAATAGATTATCTCATTTGATCCTCCCAAAAGTCAAATGAGGTTCTATAGAAACCATAATGCTAATTTTAGAGATATGAAAAACAATAGTAATGATGATAATAATAATAATGGCTGACATATACATAGCACTTTAACATTTTCAAAGGGCTATATTTTATTTCATATAAAAAAATGACAGTTAATAAGCTGACAATGCTCACCTAGCTAGAAGGAATGTGTCAGAAGAAAGATGGGAACCCACAGTTCTGTTGACACTCAGCCCAGAGGTCTTGCCTCTGATCCACACTGCCTCATCTTCTAAACCAAAGATGACTCCAAGATTTCAAGTCTAAATAACTTAGAAATTGTGCTACCACTTACAGAAACAAGGAGACCTAGCCAGGATTTGGTTTGAGGGGGAAGACCATGACTTTCGTTTAATACATACTGAGTTTGAGCTAGCTACTAATGGGGTACGTGATGGAAGTGACCTGCTTGCCATTAGAAATGAGGAACAGGGATATAGGATTAAAAATATTGTACATCTGAAGCTGTTACCATGAATGAAATCATTGAGGTCAAGAGCTAAGAGAGAAAAAAGCAGAGGACAGAGACTTAGGGAATCCTCATATTTACAGGACAGAAAAAGGAAAAGGAAGTCTCAAAAGAGATAGAGGAGTTGTCTATGACATAAAAGAAATGGGGTAATGAAATGTCAGAGGAGCTAAAGAAAGAAAAAGCTTCAAGAAGAATCAAGCAAATAGAAGATGTTTCAGAGAGGTCAAAGAAGATCTGAATTTGGCAAGTAAGAGGTTATTGAAGAAGAGACAGAGACATAGACAGAGAGACATTAGGGCAAGAATATGCATGATTTTTTGAGTGATGGGGTTGAAGACCAGAATGCACTGGGGTTAAAATGGGAGTGGGTAGTAAGTCAGTATAGGCAGCCAACCAGCCAACGCAGACCTCTCATTCAACTATAACCTCAACATGTATTAAACATATACAGTCAGTCAACACACTGTTAATACCATAACTATTGATTGGTTTTTGTTCCCTTCTAGGCATTTGAAAGGGATATAATAATACATATATTCCTCAGCTCTAACCAAAACAATAAATCTTACTAAAAATAAAAATGGTTAGTGATGGAGAACATGATGAGATTTAGGAAGAAGCTTTTTGTAATTGAGTTCTCAATTCAAAAACAATCATAAAAACAGATTTTAGAGGGGATATCCATCAATTGGGGAATGGCTGAACAAATTGTGGTATATAATTGTAATGGAATATTACAGTGCTGTAAAGAATGATGAGCAATATGATTTTAGAAAAAACTGGAAAGACTTACATAAATTGATGCAAAGTGAGTTGAGCAGAATCAGAAGGACGTGGTACACAGTAATGGTACTTCTACATGATGAATAATTGTGAATGATCTAGTTATTCTCAGCAACACCATCATCCAAGGCAATTCCAAAGACTTATGAAGAAATATGCCATCTGCTTCCAGAGAAAGAACTGATGGGTCTGAATAGGAGACACTAGCAGATAGTATTTCTATTTTTTAATTTTTAATTTAATTTTTAATTTGTTTATTTTTTAATTTTTCCATGTTTACATGATTCTTGTTGTCTCCTCCCTCCCCTCTTCTCTTCGCTTTCTGGGAGTTGACAAGCAATTCATGTATTATCACTCAAAACCCATTTTCATATTATTCATTTTTATAGTAGAGTAATCTCTTAAAACCCAAACCTCAAATTATATATCCATGTAAATGAGTGATAAATCATATATTTTCTTCTAGATTTCTACTACCACATTTCTTTTTCTAGATGTGGATAGCATTCTTTCTCATAAATTCCTCAGAATTGTCCTGGATCATTGCATTGCTTTTAGTAACAAAGTCAAAGTAATTCTACTCTAATACTAGATCTCCAGTCTGGCTTGGAGGTTTGTGGCATTTTTATTAATAATTCTATGTATGTCCCAACAGGCAGAACTTGGGGTTTTCCTTTTGTCCCTGGTCTAAACAAGTCATTGTTTTCAGTAAGAGCAGGTCACTTTGAGTCATAATACTTGGGGATAAACAATCCTTTCCCCCTTTTCATCTTCATTCCAACTTTCTAGGGAGTGAAAAAGAGTTATTGTTGTTCATTCAGTCATATCCCATTGTTCCTCACCCCTTTGGAGTTTTCTTGGCAAAGACACTAGAGTGGTTTGTCATTTCTTTTTCCAGCTCATTTTACAGATAAGAAAAATGAGGCAAATAGTGTTAAGTGACTTGTCTAGAGTCACACGGCTAGTATTTGAGGCCAAATCTGGCACTCTATCCACTGCACCACCTAGATGCTCCAAAGGAATATTAGCCAGCTAACTTGGTCCTCTGCTGTACCACCTGCTTGTTACACTAGGCAGAAAAAAACATTTAGACAGAGGGATGAGAAAAAGCCTTTTGCTTGAAGGTCTCAGTTTTCTCAGTAAATAGGAGAGGAGACATAGATTGGACCTTTCTAAAAGTCAATCAAAAAGAGTTCTAGAGTGAGAAGTTTTGTTTCATTTAAGCAATTCTGCTTGCTACAATCTTAGCCGGATAATCAATGGCATTTGCCTTCTTTGTTTGAGGCCACCTAAGGACATTTCAGATTTTTACCAAGTTTTCATAGACTCTCAAACTCCAGCTGGGAAAGCACTTCCTCCTGAATGTCACCACCAATTAATTTGCCAGCAAAATCATTCTGCACCAGAACCAAACCTTCTGTAGTCTTTCACGGCATAGGCAATAAGGCACTGACCATTGTCCCCATCCCACCTAGAAGCTGGCTCAGTGGTCATACAATACAAATTCACTGCTCATATAGTGAGGAGTCATTTGGAGTTATTTCCTCCGGCTTCAAAAATGATTTCACTGTTCTTTACTTTCATAATATGATGTCACATTCCCCCTCTAATCCAATTTATCACTTGAGAACATAATGTCACTCTCAGAATGCTGATTTCTTTCAGGTTTTTTTTAAAGAAAGTATTTTCTATTTCTCTGATGCTGTTTGGTGTCTCCAATTATCCAGTACTTCCCTTCTACCTAATGTTCAGGGAGAATCGTATAGGCAGCCCCCAACTTACAAATGGGTTGTATCCAAAAGTTTGTTTGTAAGTCAGTTTGTTGGAACACAGGATGCATTTTTCCTGCAGAAACAATGTTATACATGGTGGCTATGTTCCCAGACTATCCAACAAAGCCTATTTAACACATAATGTAGCTGAACTGCAGTACCAATAATACTGGCTTGAGCTTTGTGTCCTTGGAGACTGTGTGGTGTAAGAGATAGGAGGAAAAGAAAGAAATATGGGAGGAGAAGGAAGAAGAGAGTTTTCCTTTCCTTTTTCCTAGTATAGAGCTTGCCCAAGGCAAAATTTGGAAATGGGTGAAGCTCTCTTTGGTACTTTTCTATCTCTCTTTCTGAACCTTCTCTCAACTTTCTCTGGGGGTTCCCAAAGCCCTGGTGCTGCCCAAAGCCCTCTCGTGGGAGCACCCTATTTTGGAAGGTAGGGTAGAGTAGGTTTGATGTTGATCCCCCAAATTCTTTATGCGATTCTGTTTTTTTTAGTCATGCCCAATTCTGGGGTTTTCTTGGCAAAGGTGATGGAGTGGTTTGCTATTTCCTTCTCTAGCTCATTCTACAGATAAGGAAACTGAGGCAAACAGGGTTAAGTGATTTGCCCAGAGTCACATAGCTGGTAGTGTCCGAAGTTGGTTTTAAACTCAGAAGATAAATCTTCCTGCCTCTAGGTCCTGCACTTGCTACCTCGCTGCCCTATATTCAGGTACTTTCAGATAACTGAGGGTACTAAGAAGGTGGTGAGTACCAAAGCTGAAGCAAATTTCTGTGGCAATGAGATTTCTGGAGATGAGCTTGATGAGCTTATCCATGCAAAAGCATTATGGTTGTAGATTTAGAACCAAGCAGAACAGATGGCAAGAAATTTTAAAAAACTGGCTGGATATTCTGATATTCAGTTAAAATTATATTTTTATTCTGATATTCAATTAATATTTATTCAGTGCTATGTATATGGTGTTCTTGAGTAACATGCAAAGAAGGAAAGCATGGATCCTGTCCTCTTGGAGATTACAATTTGGTACAGAAGATAAGAAATATACAACTTACACTGTGAATGAGCAAATAAATTATTCTTTAATAATGGATCTCTGATCTGGATAATGTAGGCTTCTCTTCATTGATGCAGGTTGAAATGTATCTGTGCTACCTTGTTCTGTACAATTTGTGTCTGTGTTCTCCCCCAAAAGATTCATATAATATTCTGTCATTTTCTTTTTGGCATTTTGACATTCCAGGGATTCCAGTGAAGTGTTTCTTGGGAGGACTTCTGGGCTTGACATAGTTCCTGGGATATAGTGGGTGCTTAATATCTGCTTATTGTTGATTTAATTTAAGCTGTCCATTTGTCCTGATTTGTAACTAGAGAGGTGAATGTGGATTTCTTTTAGAGTAGGAATTTAAAGAGTGGATGCCAACATTTATTCTCTTTTAAAGAAGGAAGGAGCACAGTTATGATAGACAGAGGAAGGAGTAGCTCTCACAGTTATGTGGGTGTTAGGGCAGAGTTTAGCTTCGACTTGAGTTGTATCTTACAGGTTTCTCATTGTGAGACAGAGGATTGAGAAAGTGACTGGTAGGATTCCAGACTCCAGCTTAAGAGTGGGAAAGGAGGACTTGGCTCCCCTGAACCTTCAGTGTCAACATTAGTAGCTCAGACGTCTTAGCTATGGTCCAGAGAGGACTGGTTGGGGAAGTGGGGGCTGCAGAATGTGTGATATTCATAATCTCCCAAGTCAGGACACTTGGGTTCCTACTCCGAAATGAATTATTGGCCTTTTCTTCTTCTCCCCATTTTCCATCAGTGATACTGTATTCTTTGGAACTCCCTATCACCTTCTTCCCACCCTGGATACCTTCTTTATCCCTATGCCCTTTCAGCTTCTTTTTGAGTTTTGTCTACCCTTATTAGATTGTAAACTCCTTGAGGGCAAGGATTGTCTTTGTGTTTTTATTTGTATTTGGATCCATACACTTAGATAGTGCCTGACACATAGTAATTTCTTAATGAATGTTTATTGACTGACTAATTATAAAATGAGAGCCAAGGACCTGCTAGGCTCTCTGGTCTTTTCTAGCTCTAATGGTGTATCTCTGTGCGTAGATATGTATTTCATTTGGCTTTATCTGCATTCAACCTCGATGTTAGTGGAAGAACTGGGCAAAAATAGCCAGGGTAGAACTCTAATGAGTGTGTCCTTCCTATCTTAACTCTGCTTACTTTTCTCTTATTCAGAGAAGGACAATGGAAAAGTGTAAGCAATATTGCCTCATAAAACAGTAAAATGCAATGGAGAAAAAAATCCATTTTAAAGAAAGCTTAATAAGGGACCATGCCAAGGAAAGGCATCCTGAGGACATTTAAGATTCAAACTGGGGCAGGACAAATAATGAAAAAGATATATAAAATTCTATAGCAAATTCATTTCATCATCTATCAATTAGTCAATAAACTTTAATTAAATGCCTACTATGTGGCAGTCACTCTGCTAGGCCCTAGGCATAAAGAACCAAAAAAAAGAAACAATCCCTGCCCTCAAAGGACTTACATTCTATCTGAAGAGAGAGCATGTGCCTATGGGATTATATGCAAAATGGAAGGTGATTTTGGTGAGTAGTAGAGGCACTGTGTAAAAGACAGCATTTGAGCAGAATTCTGAAGGCAACACATTCTAAAATTTGTCAATTTTATTAACACTGATTAAGTTAATTAAATATTTGTTCATTTAACTTTAAAAAATTCTAAAGGGTAACGATAAAGGAGTGCTTTCTAGGAATGGGAGACAGCTTATACAAAAGCATGGTGACTAATATGAAATGTCATGTATGAGGAATAGCAAGAAGGCCAGCTTGACTGGACCATAGAATTCAGAACAAAAATAACATGCAAACTGCCTAAAAAGGAATGGAGTCAAGCTATGAAAGGTTTTAAAAGACAAACGGATAGGTTCGTATTTATTCAGTAAGAAAATGGCATAATTACATTTGTACTTTAGAAATTTCATTCTAGTAGTTTTGTGTAGTATAGATGAAAGAAGACAGAGAAACTTGAGGCAGAGATCAATTAACAAGCAATTGTAATAGTTGATGATGACTTGATCATGCTTAGGGAGAGAAATGGAAGGCTGCCAAAGATGTTTTTGGCAACAAATTACATATGTGAGGTGAGAAGAAGCAGTGGAAGATGACTCTGAGGTTGAGAAACTGGATGATTAAAAGGATGGTGATGTTCTCAGAAATAGGGAAATTTGGGAGAGGGGTAGGATTTGGGGCAAAGATAATAACAGGTGAGACAATAATTATGAAAATTATTTGGTACTGGGGGCAACTAGGTTGCTCAATGGATAGAGAGCAAGTCCTAGAAATGGGACTGGGTTCAAAGATGGATTCAGATATTTCCTAGCTGTGTGACCCTGAGCAAGTCATTTAACCTCCACCACCTAGCCCTTACCGCTCTTCTTTCTTAGACCCAATACTCAGTATTGATTCTAAGCCATTAGGTAAGGGTTATTTGGTACTGCCTGAAAAACAAAAAAAGTCAATCAGTAGAAAAGATTAGATATATGATGTGAAGAAATATCCCAAGATCACAACTCCTGGGTTAAGGACTCATTATTGAACACAAACTACTGGGTATACTGGAAAACCATCTGGCAGAAATGAGATAAGCCTCAAAAGAATATATCAAATAAGTATAAAAGATCACATCATAAAAAATAGAAAGGACAAAGAAAGAAACTTTCTTGTGACCAGAAATAGGAAGAGTTTGTATACAAAAAAGGATAAAAAATTGCAGAAGATAAGATGTACAATTTTTATTATATAAAATTTAAATGATTTTGCACAAACAAAACCAACAAATTTAAAATTAAAAGGGAAATAGTTAACTGGATAAAATTTTTGTGAAAAGGTTCTCCGATAAAGGGAATATTAGCAAGATATTTGGGGAACTGCTTTTTATATGTAAAAACAAGAGCCATTCCTCAATAGATAAATGGGTCAAAAGATATGACTAAAGTAACAGGTAGTTATTAAAGGAAGAAATATAATCTATGCAAAGGCATATGAAAAATGCTCCAAATCACTAAGAGAAATGCAAATTAAAATAACTCTGAAGTACCCCTCACAGGCATGAAATTGACAAAGATGACTAAAAGGAAAATCAATCATTGTTGGAAAAGCTGTGATAAAATAGACACACTAATGTGTTGTTGGAGAAGCTATGATTTACTTTAGCTATTCTGAAAGAGCAATTTAGAGGTATGTCCCCAAACTCATTAAACTGCATCCTTGACTTAGTAATACTGCTACTAGGCCTATACTCCAAAAGGATTTAAAAAAAATCAAAAGGACTAATATGAGAAAAGAGGTTATTCTGTTATAGACTTCAAAACTAATGGGGGTACTCTACAATTGAATAATAGCTAAACAAATAATAGTATATTATTGTATCATAAGAAATGACTCAAGGAATGGATTCAGAGAAATCTGGGAAAATTTTTACAAATTGATATGGAATAAAGACAGCAGAACTTAGGGAACAATTTATAAAACAATGACAACATTGTAAAGAAAAGCAATTCTGAACCTCTTAAGGACTGATGCACAAAATCAACCACGATTCCAGAGGATCAATGAGGCAGTGCTCACTTTAATGAGCTTGCGTGCTTATTGAAGACAGATACTGAGTACAATGCATTGGGCTGCAAATTAAACAGAAGGAAAAGAGAAATCTGGATAGCAATTTGGAAATTCACAAAGTTCGTTTAAAGACTCCAAGGGGTGAAATAAAAACTCCTATTTTTTAAAACCCTTATCTTCTGTCTTAGAACCAATACTGTGTATTGATTCTAAGGCAGAAGAGTGGTAAGGGCTAGGCAATGGGGGCCAAGTGACTTGCACTGGGTCACACAGCTAGAATATATCTGAGGCCAAATTTGAACCTAGGACCTCCTGTCTCTAGGCCTGGCTTACAATCCACTGAGCCACCCAGATGTCCCCTAAAAACTCATCTTTTTGATACTAATATTCATACAATGATACTGTGGTTGCAAGCTATGAAACACAGTTTCTGAAAAATAAAATTGAGGCTTACTTAAAGGGTGATGGAGAAGTGCTTGATGAGTATGAGGATGTTTCTTATTTTTACCTCATCTTTTCCTTTTTATTTGTTAGCAAATTCATCTTTATCTTTTTTTGGTAAACAATTCTGCTAGTACCATTATTCTATTGGAACAACACATGGTGAGTCATTAATATTTTTAAACAATTAGTTCATTTCTTGGTGACTTTTTCTCCTTATGGCTCTCCATTCCCTCCTTCAATTCCTTTAGCTTGGAATTCTCTGCCCATTTCCTGCTAGTCCATCTGGTATTCCTCACTTTACATACACAAATACATACATATACATATATAAATATAAATACCTATATACATAAACGTACACATATGTATCTAAAACATCTGTAGCAGTTTTATTCATAGTGGCATTTCTATTGTAGCAAATGATTCATCTTTAAGCAAAATGAGCAAGTTTCTTATTGGCAGTCCATTCCAGATTTTCACATTATAGACTCATTTTTTAGGTGGTATTGTTAACCAGCTGCTATAAATAACATCCTGCATCTAAAGTATACATAAGGGAAAGTATTTTTCCCTTTTTTTAACTTTGTAGTGGCAGATTAAGAGTTGAGGTTAGGACACACTATTCAAACTGTTTGGGCATTATTCAATTCACACACACACACACACACACACACGCTCACTCTATCAATGCAAAAGGCATGATGGTAAATGTAAAATAGAATATACCATCTGTGGTGGTCACTGTTGTCAATATAAAATATTTCAGGAAGTCCATTTATTTTTAAATGGAATTTTAACTCTGTTGAAGGGAATAATTCTGAGGTTATTTATTTATATGAAAACCATCTACTGCAGAGGGCAAGGCAAATGAAATACTTTGTTCTTAATTTCCCAGCACTGTATATCAACAATAACAAAAAGTATGGTGAGTATGTAAGGTATTGTATGCAAAGGCAGCCTAGCCTGGTAGAAAAAACATTGGATTTGGAGTCAAGATTTGAATCTAGTACTGCATTCTTTTTTTTAAACCAGAGATAGACTTTTCTGAAGTACCATTTTTATTTGAGAATATCTGAAAACAGAATTATTGAATTTCCCAACTCACTGCTTCAGGCATAGCTGAGCTACAATGGAGAATTAAAGGACATAACAAAGATGGAGATAAGAATTTGTTAAGAATATTACATGCCAGGCAATGTACTAACGTGCTAAAAACTTTACAAGTTAGTATTGCATTCTTGCTATCAGGATAACATTGATCGAGCTATTTTGTCTAGCTGAACTTTAGTTTCCTGTCCTTCAGACATAATAATAATTGCATCTTTTCTTTATGCTGTGCATATTAAGTGAGAAAGAATATGGATAGTAGTTTATAAGATATTATATGGATGAGAACTAATAATATATATGAATATGAATGGCCTTATCCACTGACAGATAAGTTAGCATTTTCAAAGTATAATTTTAGGGAAGCTCAGAAGGTCCCATGGTCTTCTTCCTTTATCACCTCTTCCTAATTCCTCCAAATATTAATTTGTAGATTTCTGAAATTCTTAGGCCATTCATTTACCTTAGATAAATGGATTTTAAGTCATTTCAGGGGCCAACCAATTCTGTTTGTTTTTTAATGAAAAGATCTCATAAAAGAAGACTCACTACTTCCTGGGGCTAATTGCTTTTAGATAGCTCTAGTTAATGGGTAGTTTTTCTTTCTTTAAAGTCCTAATATTTCTAAAGTTATAATTCTGTCCTTCAATGATATCTGTCAACTTGTTCCTAATTGTAACCCATGGATCAACCAAAGGACACTTGATTTCCCTTTTCCATGACAGTCTTTCAAATACTTGGTGATAACTATCATATTTCCCCTATACCGTAAAACCTTCCCTTTTTCATGTTCAACATCTCTGGTTCCTTCAACCAATTTTCAAGCCCCCTTACTCTCCTGTTTACCCTTCTCTTTATGCTCTCCAACTTACCAATATCCTGTCTAAAATGTGGTACTTAGACTGAAACACAATACTCTAGATACAGTCTGACCAGAGGAGAATATAGAGTCATTATCATGTCCCTAGTTTTAGATACTATGCCTTTCTTAATTTGATCAAAGGTCAAGCTATCTTTTTTGTTGTTGTTCTCCATGGCACACTATTGACAGATATTAAGTTTGAAGACCAATAAAACCCCAGGAGATTTTTTTTCTTCTTCAGAAAAACAGCTACCTAACCTTGAATGAAATATTATTCACACATATTAGTATGTGTGAATTAAGTTATTAGATCCTTTCCTAATAAAAAGTTTCTATAGAGGAAAGAGTAGAGCAGGCATTAGAGCATTACATGCCTGAGGAGAAGGTGTTAATAAGAGAGGAAGATGTCATAAAAGATGATGCAGGGTCCTAGGAATTACTTAGCCTACTTTAGCCATATACACAGATATTCAGAATAATTGAGCCTTTCATGTTCAAAGTAGGCAGAGCATTGATATCATCTTTGTAGGAATGAAAGACAAAATGTTACTAGCTTTGACCTTCTTCCCAACTGGATGATGCAAATTATCACCTTGGGACTTTTTTCTTAGAGCCATGTAAACAAAAATGTAGAACTGTGGGTCCATGAAAAAGAATTGTCTCCATAACAAAGTTTAAGCTTACCTTTCAAGCAGTATATAAAATATGAATAGAGGAAATCTCTTTTCCCTCCTTACTTAGAGAAGGGAGATTTCCTCAGTAGAGAAGGTAAGTTTCTGAAGTTTCTGAAGCTCCAGTTCTCACCTTCTAAAGGTTAAGTTCTCATCTAAGGGTGTGAATTTTTAAAAATTCTTCTAGAGAGGTGAACACTCATCCTGGCTGATTGAGTTTCTGAGGGTGTGAATTCACTAAGTGGTTTGCAGCTCCTCCACCTAGTTCAAGCTTGTGTTGATTTAATCAAAAGGTGGACCAAGGAGAGTTCATCCTGTCTTCACTTAAGTTAGTGTTAATTCAGGATCCAGTGATGGGCAAGAGTTGTCTTAGAAGCATACTGACAGATGAGCATTTTCTTTCCTTTGGTCCCCTCTTTAAAAAGTTTGCCTATCACTGGGCTAGGCAATAAAGAATTCTCTTTCACGGCATTTAAGCTTCAACTTCAGTATTTGACCTTCCAGTGAATAGTCTGAATCCATTTCTTTAAGTATTGACTAATTTGATCTTCTGTTGTCCTAGGGACTCTCAAAAGTCTCCTTGGCACCAGGATGTGAAAGAACCAGAGACCAAAAGCTAAAGTCAAAGATATCTAGCAAGCTTATCAGAGTCTGGATTTGGATAACACCCTTTCTGACTCAGGAGCCAGATCATGCCCCCTTTGCCCTTCCATTTTGCCTGGAAATGTTAAAAATGGCTCAATGAGAATATAGTTAAGGAATGAGAATGTTATGTCAGTGCTAATTGCACCCGTAAATTGATTAAATCTGCATGTTAAATTAGTTGAGAGGTGGGTTTATGCTGCCTATGAAGTGCACTCCACAAGATGTGGAGTTTAAAGGAAAATGCACGAGTTGGCTGCTGGAGCAGTTTGCAGCCATCAGTAGTCGGCCCTAATGACTGTCAGTTCTGAGCCCAGAAAAGGAATACTTTGTATTTTCTTGAATGGCATCCTTCCTTTTTACTGCAGCAAAATCTATGCCTAACAGTGTTTTCCCTTGCTTCTTCACAGGGCCCAAGAGAAATTGACCCTCTGTGTCCATCTTGCATTGCATTGGCATGTTTTTAATACTCAGAGGATGAAGCCAGAGGCCCTAGACTCTGGGAATGCTTACAAGAAAGCTTCATTTCATCTGGTTGCTCATTTAGGTTCCCAAGCTTCTTGGGGGATAACCTAAAAAAAAGTTTTATTAATATTATAATGTACCAGATAATCTGTGTGAGTTAGGATGACTCCACAGAGCTCATTTGAGTTCTAATTAGAATCTGAAAATAAATTCTCCACTGTGAAAACCAAATCACTTAATCCATCAGACTTCCTATCTGGACCACATTAGCCCTTATTTTATTATGCCTTTAATATAAATATCAATATAAAAAGGATTACAAGTCTTTGGTTTGATATCAGGAACACTGATCTGTGTTTTTGAAAAGATTATAAGGAAATCACTTAAGCAATGTGGATTCCCTTCTCCCACAATAATCCCCTCAGGAGTTTAGGAAAGTTTTGCTCCTGATCTGAAAGGAAAATAGATCCCCTAACTCTCACCAGCTAAAATTATTCAATGGGTTTGTTTGTTTTTCTGTTCCAGACAAAAGCAAACAAAGCAAATCTAAACCTCTCAGGGCACACAAACCTAAGAGCCTCCATCTATAAGAAAGGTAGGGTTGTGGCTTCAATTGTTTATTGCATTTTTTTCCTGGTTCCTCAGGTTCCACTTTGTTTTTTTTTTCCTTTCCCCCCTTTTTAATGCTGCAGGTGCTACATTCTAAGCTGATTCATTGTCTCCATTTGGGTGCTAAGATGCTGTTTACACAATTTGCTTTCATATTATATTTCTATGTTTAGCTTTTTTTCCCCTTCTTTTCTGAAAGGTAAGGGAATTTTGAGTTTCAAAACAACAACAGCTCACCAAAACTTATTTCAGGGAGGCTATTGTTTCCAGGTCTTGGTTAGGTTCCTAAAAAGAAATGGACTTGAGATTCTCTCCCAGACTCCTTTCCAAACAACAACAAAAACTTGAAAACTAATAAATTCTGTATGAAAAATTGCCTCTGGTGTTTTAATTTGTTGTTTTTTTAAATCAACTTTTAAATCTAATTCAATTTGAGGAACATTTATTATGCACCTTCTGTGTACATGTCTCTTCCCCACTCCTGCAAGACGCTGCACTGCCTCTCAGTCATAGCCTCATTAAGTAGATCTATTTCCCTATATTTGTCCTCTTCCAGAAGCCTGTCTCCCCCTTGATTTCTGAAGAGGTTTTTGAACACTTTAGGGAACTTTCCCTAGCAGAAGTTACTTTAAGTGGAGATGGAATGCTTGGTTTGTGCATTCTGATTTGAGGAATACCTAGGAGAGGATTCTCTCTTCCAAGCAGCTCCTCCATAGCCTGCCACAGCGCCCAGAAATCCAGCATCAGATTCATTACTTTTTACAACACATTACATCCTCATCAGTCTCCTAGTAAAATAGAAATACCCTTGGGATGGCTTAAGCTATTAGTGCTTTATTATGAATTAGCTCATAAGGGATTAATGCAATAAGATAGGAGCCAGGTAAATTTGGATGGGAAGAAGGAGGGTCTCTGGAGGTGTGGTACTACTGCACCATAAGCTCCATGAGAGAAAAAGCTGTGATTTATCTAAACTTTGCATCTCTCTTAATACCTCATATAGTGCTTTTTTATTGTTCAGTTGCGTATGACTCTCCATGACCTCATTTTGGGAGTTTTCTTGGCAGAGATGTTGGAGTTTGCCATTGCCTTCTTCATCTCATTTTACAGATGAGGAAACTGAGGCAAATAGAGTTAAGTAACTGACTTGCTCAAAGTCACACTATATAAGCTAATAAGTATTCAAGGCTCGATTTGAACTCCCGAAGATGAATCTTTTTGATTCTAAGCCCAATGCTCCATTCACTGGGCCATATAGCTGCCCCAGTACAGTGTTTGCTGGGTGCTAAATTGCCCGAAGACAGACTGAAGACATTGGTTGTTAAGGGTTCTAAAAGGAAATAGAGAAATAAGGGGATGCTAAGGATTTGTCTAATGTCCATCACTCTGTCATTTCACTTCTTCATCAGAGCAACCAATGGTCCAAAAGTCAGTCATTCTGGTCTCTTCCTCCTCCCTTACATTCTTTCCCTTTTCTTGAGAATTCTATGGACCCAAAGAGGTTCAACTTTAGATATCTGTTAAGTATTCTTATTAATCCAATGGTTGTCACAATTGCCACCATGGTGGATATAGTGAAAGACTATTGAATTAAGATTCAGAAGGGACCTGGATTCAAATCTTGACTCTATCTCTTAGTAGCAACAAGTTGTTGCTCATTTATTTTTCAGTTGTGCCTGACTCTTTGCAACCACATTTGGCATTTCTTAGCAGAGATAAGAAAGTAGTTTGCCATTTCCCTTTCTAGCTCATTTTATAGAGGAAACGGAGGCACACAGGGTTAGGTGGCTTATTCAGGGTCACACAGCTAATAAATGTCTGAGATCAATTTTGAACTCAGGAAGGTGAGTCTTTCTGACTCCAGGTCTGGCATTTTCAATTTTTTAAAAAGGGGGATTTTGAAGGAGGATTACATTTGTTCTGATTGACCAAAGAGAGCAGGATTAGTAGAGATGGATGACTAGTGGAAATTGCACAGAGGAGATTTAGGCTTAATAGAAGTCTCTAGTACACTAGTAGTATCCTCACAACATCAAGAGGACTTAAGAAAGACCTCACTTGGCACATTGGGGCGATTCTGTGGACAAGTATGGGAGGCATAAAGGGATTGGAATTGGCATGGTTGGGGAGAATGTCCTCATGAATGAGATGAAGATTTAGTGAAGTATTGGATGAAGCAAAAGTTTCCTAACAATTAGAGTTGAGTCTGGAAGTATAGCAGGATCCCTTTGGATGTGATGAGCTGCCTTTCATTGGAGATCTTCAAACAAAGGCTGAATGATCGGATGTAAGGAATATTATGGTTGGGTGGCTGGGCACATTCCCATTTAGCAATGGCTTGGACTAGATGGCAGCTGACATTCCCTGTAACTGATATTCTGTGATTCTGTAATTCTGTGGCACCTTATTCCCAGCTGGTAATGAGGATCAAAGGAGATCCCACGTGCAGCCTTAGATGCTAGCTGGCTGGACAATTTGTTTAACTTCTATCTCAACTGTAAAATGGGAAAAATAATACACCTACTTCACAGAGTTCTTGTGAAGATCAAATGAGGTAATATTTATAAAGTGAAGTACTTAATACAGTGCCTGGTACATTGTAGGCGTTTAATAAATGCTTATTCTTTCCCTCTTCAGTGCTCTAAGCAGCTTCTTAAGTCTATAATTAGTTGCCTCAAAGATGAGGACCTTCTTTGGCAGAGGGAATGTCTCACTAGAAATTTCATATACTGATGAAGTTAACAGCATGATTAAGAAAAGTTTTGGATCAGAGCTATCCATGGTGTTTTCTTGGTAAGGATGCTGGAGGGTTTGGAATTTCCTTCTCCAGTGGGTCCTTTTGTCAGGCAATCCAAGGTTAAGTGACTTGCCCAGGGTTATACAACTAGGAAGAGTTTGAGGCTTGATTTGAACTCAGTTCTTCCTGACCCTAGCCTCAGTACTCTAATCACTGAACCACTTAGCTGCCTCCTTGGCATACAGAGGTTAAGTGACTTGCCTGAGGATACATAGCTAGGAATTAACTGAGGCTGGATTTGAATTAATTTCTCCCTGACTCCAGGACCAGTACTTTTATTCACTGAGCCACAGCTGCTTCTAAATAAATGTTAGTTTTCATTATTTGGAGTCACAGGACATGATCAAACACTATCTCTTATTCTCACTGGCTGAATCACTTAATCTCTGATCTTTGGTTTCATCAACAATATTTTTCTGACGGAGGAATTTATTAGGCTAAGGTACTCCCAGAATGGAGACTTTGTCCCCCATTAAAGATTAGCATCTTTTATGCCACTCCTTACCTTAGAGAGTTTCCTTGGAGTGCCAAGAGTTTAAATAACTCAGCCAGGGTCCCAGAGCTGATAGGTGTCAGAGGCTGACTCCAATGCCAGACCTTTCCACTCTGCATAGACCATACGGCTTTCTCCCTCATCTATAAAATGGGGATATTATTTTTTAGCCTTCCTCCCTCACAGGATTATCGATGAGGACTGAGTAAGATAAGACATGCAAAGTCCTTTGTGAGTATCAACACACGGTATGAATGTAAGCTATTCATTATCCAGATTTTTGTTTCACTCTCAATTCACTTTGTCTGGACAAGACACAACGTCTGAGAGCAGGAAAGAAAGAAAATGTGCAGGAGACTCTGAGGCCTTGGCCCCTTGTCCCTGAGAAGAACAAGGGAACACTATTGAAAAAGAAGGCTCCCAGAGTGCATTCAGAACACTCTTTGCAGAGAAAGCTTTGAGGCTATTAGTCCTTTAGCTCTTACCTTAGAATGTCATTACAGCCTGAGAGGCTGCAGAAATGGCTTGTTGTCCTTCAGGAGGAAAGCTAAGATGTTGTATTAGGCAAATTGATAGGCTCAATAAGATCCCCAACAGCAAGGTAGAGAGTCCACAGACAAAGGCTTTCATAGAACAGAAGCTGTTTTTTTCTCAGCATTCTTGGATTTTTTTTCTCTCTACCCCAATTTAGTTTTTTTTTTTGTCTCCCAACAAACTCTTCTGACTTTTTCAGATTTAACAAGATCATTTTCCCTTTCCCATAGCCATAATCCAGGCTATATAGCTGAATTTTAATAGAAGCAATTTTTTCCCTAAGAAACTTGAGTTCCATAGAGGGAGGGTATTATGTGGAGGATGAGAATGTTTAAATCTGCTAAATCTTCCAATCCTACATTAGATTTCCCAATTCTACAATGGAGGTGATAACGCCCAGCCTTTTCCTTCCTACAAAAATAAGTTGGAGAACGAATGGAAATCAGATGCTTTTGACGCATTGGTGAGGAGTCTTTTTATGTAAAGAATCATCACTATGTCTAGTAGGAAATTTTCAGACTTATTAAAGCGTTTGAAAGACTACCAGGTACTTTCAATAGGTTGACCCTCTCCTAAAGGTTGAGCCTTTGATAGAACAGCCCTGGGAGGAAGAAACAAATATATTTCTGTTGAATATAAGATCCCTGAAGATAGGGATTGTTTTTAGTTTTGCTTTTTTTATCCCCAGCACCAGAATAGTATCCTATATTTAGTGGGCTCTTATTAAATTGACTGAGCATTCAAGTAGAGGATATGGCCAGCAGCCATGGGGAACAGAGTGGAAGACAAAACCAGGAGAAGGGAGCCATAGCAAATCTTTTACAGTACGTTCTGGTTACCCACAATGCTGCAAGAACAGACAACCACTATGCTCCAACACCTCAAAGGGGAGAAGAAAATAAAATCAAAGAATTTAAGGATGAAAGGAGTCTCAGATACCATTGAGTATAATCACATCATTGTAAAAATGAGGAAACTGAGGCAGAGAGAGAGTTCTGTGTATATTTAGGCAGAACTAGAAAATAGTTTTGTTGACCCACTTACTAGTGTTCTTTACACATGCTATTTTAGATGGCCTTTTTCATCTCTGGTATAAAATGTTTTTGTGCCTTTCAGAGTCTGATGGGGAGAAGCAAGTTCTATGATCCCTTTGTCCCTGCCAAAAAGCTTTTAATTAGGTACCACAAAATGGTTATTTAAATAAGCTTCTAGTCCAAATGGATACATAACTTGGATATAAATGAAATTGAGAAGCAAAGACCTATCACAAATACAAATAGAAGCGTGATTGACTAAATAAAGAATAGAGAGGATCACAGAAGACCAAATGTACAATTTTGATTACATGTCAGAAAATATTTTGTACAAATAAAACCAATGCAATTAAAATAAGAAGGGAAGTAGTTATCTGGAAGAAAATCTATGCAGCAAGTTTTTTTTTCTAATAAACATCTGGTATCTAAGACATATCTAGGAAACTGATTCAGATGTATAAGGTGTCCTAAAAAGTACAGAGACACGCTATATAAGAACATGAGGTATTGTCCATAGGTAAATGATCAAAGGATATAGATAGACAGTTCTCAAAAAAAGAAAAATAAGTTATCAATAGCCATATGAAAAAATATTCCAAATCACTAATTATAAGAGAATTGTAAATAAAAACACCTCTGAGGTTCTATCTCAGATCCATCAGATTAACAAAGATAAGTGAAAAAGGCAAATATTATTAGAGAGATGTGAGAGGTTAGGCACCTTATTACACTCTTAGTGAAATTATGAATTGATTCAGACATTCTGGAAAGTATTTGGAACTATCCTCCTTTTCCCCCACAAAATCGCTAAATTGTACAACTCATAGGATTATACTCTAAAGAGATAAAAGAAGAGAGAGAAAGCACATATAGATATCAAATATTCACAGCAGCATTTTGTTGTAGGAAAGAGCTAGAAAATAATACTTTGCCCACCAATGGGAAAATGGCCAAAGAAATTATGGGATATGAATAATTGGAATATTATCAGGACATAAGAAATTACAAAAGGGATAATTTCAGAGAAATATGGGAGGAGATGGATGAACTGATGCAGTGAAATGAACAGAAATAAAATTATAAAGAAAAACATTTTGGAAAGAATTGAGAAATCAATGCAATGACTTAATATAACTCCAGAAGACCCATAATGAAACATGCATCTCACCTCTTGACAGAGATGACAGATTCAAGATACAGAATGAATTATACCAAATTGTACGTTAGCAATTTTTTTTGTTTGTTTGTTTTATTTGAACATGGTTATTAATTATTTTCTTGCAGGGTGGAAAATAGTGATAGGGATGTTTAAAAATATTCATGTAATTTTCAATGAAATAAGCATTAAAAACTCATAGAAGAGGACAGCTAAGTAGTACAGTAGATAGAGCATTAGGCTTGGATTCGGGAGGACCTGGGTTCAAATTTGACCTCAGACACTTCTCAGCTGTGTGACCCTGGGCAAGCCACTTAATCCCAGTTGCTTAGTCTAGAATTGATACTAAGATAGAAGGTAAGGGTTTTGAAAAATGCACAGAATAGAACAGAAGGAGGTTAGGCATGGAAAAAAGACAAGTGAAATTGTTTTGGAACTAACATGCTTAATTTATTATATACTTAAAAAAACATGCCATGCATGATGGAGATTCATGGTTTAATTACAATCTCCCTTTTCTGTTCTTTGAGTATGGAAATGCATGCCTTTGTCAAGTTTAGAACAACAACAAAAAGGCTGTGGTTTTCATGAATTTATAGGTAGAGGATAAATGAAGGAAGAAGCATTTATTAAATGCTTACTATATGCAAAACACTTTTGTTTTACATAATTTGGTATGAAATTTAATTTGGTATGAAAGATCAGGTTAAGGGAGCTGAGTTATCCAGATCCTGCTCTGCGAATCTCTCTTCCTCACCTTCCTTACTGACCTCTTCTAGGGCTCTGTTATGATTAAAGACTTGAGCCTTAATGATAATTATTGTAGAACTGTGAGAGAAAGGGTGTATGGATACAATATTGGTGGAATTATGCTTGGTCCAGCCATTCTGGAAAGCATTTTCTTCACATTTCCTCATTCCTTTTCCCTCCAAAAATCACTAAAGTGTACCACTGCTAGGTTTATACCTCAACCATATAAAAGAGAGAAAGCATATATCTACAAAATGTTCACAGTGGCACTTTATCGTAGGAAAAAAACTGGAAAATAAAACTGTCTTCATCAAGGGGGGAATGACCAAAGAAATTACAAACTGATGATATAATGGAATATTATCAGGGTATAAGAAATGACAAAAGGGCTTGTTTCAGAGAAAACTATGAAGAGTTGGATGGATTAATACAGGTTATAAAGAAAAACATTTTGGAAAAACCAAAAAACCCTGATCACTCAGGAAAGCTTCCTTAATGATGTCTTTGCAAATGTTTGAATGATCTTCAGCTCAATTGGCCCAATCAGGATGCTGCTAGAGTTCCAGGCTCTAAGTGAGATGGATGAAGACATTCAGGATGACCCATGGAGTTCTGCCCCTTAAGGTTCCTCCCAATTCTAAGTTCTTAATTCTCCTTAAACCAGTTGCCCATGTGCCTTAGAGAGAACAGCAGAGTTTTCTCTCAGTCTCTATCCTTCTCCTAGACTAGAATGACGTTACACAGAGCATCAGCATCTGCACTGGTAGCTTATTGCTCCGTAGCAACACTTCTAAGGCTATGTACAGAGCAGTGTCACTGAACCACATAATCTCAACCTGGGAGGAACTTTAGGGCCAGTCTGTTCTAAAGTATACCTGATCAGACATCTTCTCTACTACATCCTTGACAAGTGGTCAAGCTTTTACCTGAAGATTATCAGGACAAGCAATTCACTACATTTTGATGTGACCTATTTCATCTTTTGATAGCTATAATGGTTATGGCTTTTATGCTTTTAGCTGTTCTCTCTGGGACCACTAGAGAAGTTAACACTCTCTTTCACATATTACTCTTCAAATATTTAAAGAGAACTATCATGTACCCCCATGCCTGTGCTAGAACAAGCTATAAATGAGTTGGTTGTTCAATTTCCAGTGTGAGCATTTACCCTTTAGAAATAAGGAAACTTACATATCAGGGTTTGATTTATTATTTTATTGATTGTATAGACTTAAGAAAGTAATAGAGAAAATATTATTAATTCAGAATAAGCTTAAAAGTGTGAATAGTTTATTTTCCCCCTCCCTACCTAGTTGTTAAATATTTATCCACAGACATTTATGCCCCAAGGACTCAATCCCCATCCAAAATCTTTCATTCTTTAGGTTAAAAATCTGACTTCTTCCAAGGAATCCTCAAAGGACAGGGAATTCAGGACTTTCACCATCCTGGTTGCCTTCTTCTGGACATCATCCATCATGTCAATGCCCCTACTAAAATATGACACCCAGAAAGGAGTAAAATATCCTACACATCAGCCAAAACATAATGGGACTAGCACCGCTTTCCTCCCTGGCACTAGGTCTCTATTATTGTAATTTAATAGACTGCTGACATAAAATAAGTTTAGTACATAATATAGCTAATATCAATAGTTAACATTTCTATAAAACATTCATATTTAAATGAATTTTAAATATAATTCTTGCCTTCTAGAGAAAATAAGATATGAAGGGGGTTAATACTAACCTCAGTAGGATTCAGCAAAATGATGTGGCAAGGAGAGAGACAGACAGAGACAGAGACACAGAGAGAAGAATGATAAAGTGTTCTAAAGGGAGAGTTCTAGGAGCTTTCTCCCCATCTGGGCCATCTGGTCCTGAGAAACTAGCCTTAGTCTTTAGTCTTTTACCTTATTTTCCTCCATTCTAAAAGAAGTCTCTGATCCTATGAAAGTCTAAAGCCCAGAAAAGTGAGCCAAAGGTATCTGAGAGTCAGAATCCTGGCCAGCCTTTGTAGATAGCTCAGAATCAACATCCTGAGAAGCAAGAAGTGACCTTCTGAAGTGACATTCTGGGTCCAAGCCAGTAGAAGCTGAGGGGAATAGTCGACCAGCAGTTATACTTCATTGGAACATCAATGGCATGTAGGAACTATCTAAGTTTCAAGGCTATTCCCTTTTTCTAATGAAGTGGTCAAGCTCATAGATTTGTTTGTGCTCTATCTTTGCAGCAAATGGCCCTTTGCAAAAAAAAATAATTGATGTTAAGTAGTTAAATGGAACTTGAGCATGTCACTATCATCTAACAATGGATGAAAGACTTCCTGAAGGGACTCAAGCAGGTGGTCTTAGAGAAGAGAAGCAATCTCTCCCCAACCCCAAAGGGTAACCTAGAACTAGAAGTTGGATACTAACCTACCTGGCCATAGGGGAGACATCCAGAACATTCTTACCACACTTGGAATATCCTTTTCCTTCCACTTCTACTTAATTCCTATCAGCCCTTCAATGTATGACTCAAATTCCCCTCCACTATTCAATATATTCAATTTAATTTGTAGAAATTAATAAAAGTTTACTGTGCATAAAGCACTATGTTGGGCAGTAGGAGGGAAATCAAGTTTAAATAAAACATGTTCTCTGCACTCCTGGAGCTCAGAGCCTAGTAGGGAGGCAAAAGGGAAAAAAATTACATGTAAACATAAACAGAAAACTACAATATATAATAATATATTAGACAGCATGAGCAAATATATGGAGGTCGGATAGATTAGAGAAGAGCATGGTTTGGCTGGAGTACAGAATGTTAGAGATAGTGTAGAGAATGGATAAAATGTTAGACTTCAAACAAGGAACATGTGGGTTCCAAACCCTCTTCTGATACATTAGCTGAATGACCTTGGACAAGTAATTCCATCTCATTAAGTCTCAATCTCTTCATCTGTAAAATGGAAGGGATTGGATTGGATGGCCTCTTAGTCTCTTCCAGCTCAAAAGTCATATCCTATTATTTTATGATGAATTATAGAAGATAAGATTTGGAAAAAGTAGCCAGTATCTTAAGTGGATCCCTTATATGTTACTGGTGGAAGGAGTATCTCCTTTGTCAGTATTGATATCACCCTGAATACACATTCATTATCTAGCTTACATTATCATTATTCTTTCTTATCTTATCTCCTTTCTTAGAATACAGTATCCATAAAGTCAGGGATTATGTTTTATTCTGCTTATACCTCACCATGGGATCTATCACAGTGTAATGAACAGACTAGCTATTCAACAAATAATTGCTAAATAAATGAATAAATCATGTGGATGAAGCTAAGTGGCAGAGTAGATAGAATGGCCTGAGTCAGGAAAACCTGCCTTGGTCACTTGTTATCTTTGTGACCCTGGGCACATCTCTCAGTTTCCCAAGCCTCAGGTTCCTCCTAGGTAAAATGAGGATAATAATAGCACTTCCTTCCTGGGAGTTGTTACAAGAATCAAATGAAATAGCTGAGGATTTTTCAAAAATCTTTGTTGAATTTTAAACTATTAAAGATTAATCACTTCACTAATCTTACAGCTCTATTTAAATATTGTTGTTCAGTGGTGTCTGACTCTTCCTATCCTCATTTGGAGTTTTCTTGGCAAAGATATTGCAGTGGTTTGCCATTTCCCTCTCCAATTTACTTTACAGATAAAAAAACTGAGGCAAACAGGGTTAAGTGACTTGCCCAGGATTACATAACCAGTATGTGTCTAAGGCTGGACTTGAACTCAAGTCTTCCTGATTCCAAGCCTTGAGTTCTATCCATCGTGCCCTCTATCTAGCTGTCTATTTAAATGTTAGCTTTTGTTATTACTACCCATAGGGTAATCATCTATTCAGATTTTTTTAAAGACACAGAAGGTGGAAGCAAGAACAATTAAAGGAGGATAAACAGAAAAATATGACAGGGTCCTTCAAGAATGCTGTTAGGCATGATAAAGCTCAGAATGAGCTTACACCAGAGAAGAGAGTTTATGAGCAACAGCAACAAAATCCTGTGATGTTATTATGATTTTTTAAAAGCTAAGCTGGGGAAAAGAGGAGGTGAAGAAAATAATTAGCACCATTGCTCCAGGGTGGATGAGACAATAATCTGATGGCTCACTGATTAGGAAGAGAAGACAGAGTCCTTTGATTCGGTTTGCTTTTGGTTTTTCTGCAAAGGACAATGATCTTCATACTGGAAAGGACAGAACAAAAGTGGCTAATAGGGAGCTAAATCCTAAGACTAGTAAAGAGAACTCTTCAATGCTATGGATGTGTTAACTCAACAGACTTAAGACAAATCATATTATCTCTCTATACTGAAAAAAAATAACAAAAGTTATTGTTGAGGAGCTGACTGTGATCTTTGAAAGACTGTGGGGAGCTGAAGAGGAACAGCAGGACTGGAAAATGGTAAATATTATCATGATTTTTTTCAAAGGAAAAAATGATTTTTGCAAGCTATAATCCAGTAAGCTTGACTGATTCCTGATAAAATTCTGGAGGACATTATTAGAGAATATTTGGTGAATATCTAGAGAAGAAGTATAAATTACAAAGGAAAAACAAAACAAAACAGGACTACTTCAGCAAGAACAGGTGTTACCATGTTAATTAACTATTTCTTTTTCCTCCTTCCTTTCTTGTCTCCCTCCCTCCCTCCCTCCCTCCCTCCCTTCCTTCCTTTCTTCCTTCTTTCCTTTTTTAATAGACTACTTTGTTAGATCAAGACAATGCTATAGATGTGATTCATTTAAATTTAGTGAAGCATTTGACAAAGTCTTCAATAAGATTCTTGTGGAAAAGTTGGAGAGAGGTGGGCTAGAGGTGCAGTGAGGTAAACTCAAGACTGCAGAATGGCCAGAAGCAAAGGAGAGCCATTAGTGTTTTGCTGTCAACTTGGAAGGAAGTCTCCAGTGGAGTGCTCTAGGCATTGGAGTTGGTCCTAAGATATTTAACATTATGATGTAGCTAAAGAAGTAGCTAGTATATTAATCAAATTCGCTTATGAACAAAAAGCTGTGAGCTATACAGAACAAGAAGAGTAACAGAATCAATTTTGAGAATCTAGAAATTTAGGCCAAATGTAGTAAGGTGAAATTTATAGGGCTAAATGTAAAAAGTCTTATAATTGGGTCAAAAATAAATTTAATGAGCAAACTATACGACTGGAAACTAAAGGGGTGCTCATCATTTGAGGAATGGCTGAACAAATTATGGCATGTGAATGTAATGGAATACTGTTGTACCGTAATAAGTAATGAAAGCAACAATTTCAGCAAAACAGGCAGAGACCTATCTGAACTGATATAAGATGAGTTGAGCAGAACAAGGAGAACAATGTACACAATAACAATTCTGTAAAAATAAACAAGTCTTGTGGCAGGTAGGTGACCCAGTGGATAGAGAGCAGGGCCTAGAAATGGGAGGTCCTGGTTCCAATTTGGCTTCACACACTTCCTAGCTTTGTGACCACGGGGAAGTCATTTAACCCCCATTGCCTAGCCCTTACCACTCTTCTGCCTTGGAACTGATACTTAGCATTGATTCAAAGATAGAAGATTAGGGTTTAAAAAAAATAAACAAATAAGCCTTAAGAACTTTGCAAGCCTTAAGAACCCTGATCAATACAGTAACCAGACATGATTTCAGAGGGCAAATGATAGAAACATGCTAACTTTTTCCTGAGAGGTCATAAATTTAGGATTCAGAATTATCTATCTATCTATCTATCTATCTATCTATCTATCTATCTATCTATCTATCTATCTATCTATCTATCTGTCTATCTATCTCTATTCATCTATCTATCTATCTATTTTTCTATCAGTCTATCTATCATCTATCTATCTATCTATCTATCTATCTATCTATCTATCTATCTATCTATCTATCNTCTATCATCTATCTATCTATCTATCTATCTATCTATCTATCTATCTATCTATCTATCATCTATCTGTCTATTGATCTATCTATCATCTATCTCTTTCATCCATTGATCAATTGATCCATCCATCCATCCATTCATCTATCTATCTCTTTCATCTGCCACCCATCCATCCATCCCTCTCTATCCATCCATCTGTATTTATATGTATATATAGGAGTGTGTGTGTATTTTGTGTATTTCTATGTTTTTTAGCTATATACATATCTATTTAGTGAATATGACTAATATAAAAATTTGCACTGCCTGACTATATGTATTTGTAAGAGTTTAATAGTCTATCTGAAAATTATGGGGGAGTTTTGTGATTTGCAGACTCAATATGAGTCAATTGTGTGATAGGACAGCCAAAAAAGCTGACACAACCCTAGGCTTCAATAAGATAAACAAAGTATATAGGGTTAGGAATGTGATGGTCCTTTGCTGTAGCCCGCTCTGGTCACAAATCATTGAATATTGCATTTAGTTCTGGGCACAACATTTTTAAAAGGACATTGACAAATGTCTAGAGAAGGGTAACTAGGCTAATGAAGGACTTTCAGATAAGGTTATATAAAACTTGATTGAAATAAATAGTGATGTTTATCCTCTGGAAGTGAAGACAGTATGGACATTATGGCTCTGTCAGATATTTCAAGAACTTATTATAGGAAAGAAGGCTTAAAACTTTCTCTGCTTGGCCTCTGAGGGCAAAACGAGAAGTAACAGATATAATTAGCAATAATGAAAATTTGGGTAGGATGAGAAGAAAGACTTCTTACCAATTATAATTATCTAAAAGTGAAATATGCTTCCATAGAAGATAATGGGTTTCCTCTCACTAAAAGTTTTCAAGCAAAGGCTAGATGAATGTCAGGAATGTTATAGAAAAAGGATTCCTTTTCAAGAATTGATCAGACTAGGGGGCAGCTAGGTGCCTCAGTGGGTTGAGACACAGGCTCAGAGACAGGAGGTTCTGGGTTCAAATCTGGCCTCAGACAATTCCTAGCTGTGTGACCCTACATAAGCCATTTAACCCTCATTGTCTAACCCTTACTGCTCTTCTACCTTGAAACCAGTATGTAATATTGATTCTAAGATAAAGGGTAAGGATTTAAATAAAAAGAATTGATTAAACTAAATGGCCTATGAGGTTGCTTTGAACTGATATTCTACAATTGATTCTGTTAATGAATAGAGTGAAGGAAAGATTAAAAGGTGTTGAGTCTCATTCATCTAGTGAGTGGCAAAGTCCCTAACCATGGATTTTTGATCTTTTTTTTTTTATCTCCCAGTTTCATTTCAAGATTTCATTAGTCAATAGGTTAGGCTGACATCCCTGAGATGTGAGCTTTGCTAAAATGATATCCATTGGTTATAAACCTCCATGAATATGATACTTTATTATTGCTGGGACACAGATGGAATGAGTCTTCCTCCATACTCCATCTTGATATTCTGTAACTACCTATCTTTGTCCCTGAGAACATTTTTGCCCCTTTCAAACTCGTACTCCTAGCTATGGCGGCAGCAGATGCCAGGAAAAAAAGTATCCTTGGATCCTGACAGGAAATTAGGGCTCAGAATGTAGCAGAATTACCATACCTCTGTACTTCCAATGCCGATTCCTATTCTTTCCTCCCTAGTGATAGACATACCTCAAAGAAGTCATCTCTCTTAGAGGAGGGTACCTGCAGAGCAATCAAGAGCAGATCCATTCTTTCCTCTTCCATAAACCCAAGGGCTTACAATAACCTGTTCTCTACTCCTAAAGAGTAAGCAATGGCGCCTTTTCAGCTTTTGTTAAAACTTCTCTCCTTTCCTTAACAAAGACCATTTTTCTTATTTAAAGAAAAGTGTATTGGTTAATTTCCAGAAATATCTACTATCTCTCAGGAATATTCTATCTAGAATTTTAGTCACTTCCTAAATTACAATAAAGGCAATTCACTACTCCTTCAACTTACCAAAGAAAGTTTTGTCTACAAGATAAATGGTCTTTCTACTCTCTTTATAAAATGATGAACTGCCTTCAAATGAAGATGACCATCTCCCCCTCCCCCCCCCAGGAAAACAGCTTTGAGAGGGAGAGAATGTGTGAATTCTGAGCATCTTCTTGCCAGATGGTAATGCCCCGCATCTACCCCAGCAATGGCTCTTATATCACATCAGCCTTACAAAGTGACATCTTGGCATGATACCTATTTAGCCTCCAGTCCTGAGAACAGGTCTTTGAGCTTTGATTTAATTACTTTTCTCCTCAGTCCACCATATCATTATTCCTTTCCTTGTGTTGTTTCTGAGTTTACCTGGTGAATGGGGACAACAATTTTCTCTTTATGACACCTCCCACCTGTCCCTTTTCTGTCCTCCGGGGCTAGAATGCACGCTTGACAACTTTCCAAAATCTCCCATCAGCCCTGCATGGTAGATGATAAAGCACCACGCCATGATGTAGGATGAGTTGTAGCTGTGGGAACAGTTTTTAAAAATTCTCCTAGAGACTGACTGAGGTGATTTCTTGGAGGATGGGGTGGGGGTGGGATAATGAAGAGCAGCCGCTGAATCTTTTCATTGTCAAAATTACTTTGCTGTTAAAATCATTTACTATGTTTTTGGGGGAATGCCTGACTGATTGTGCTAACCACTTTTGCAGAAATATTGACGGTTTCTCAGGCTGTGTCTGTTCCCCAAGTACACATAACACATAATCCTTGGCAAAATTACTAAAGGAATCATTTATATGGGCCAGAAGACTGCAGTTCTGCCTGGAGAATTGCATTATTTCTTATCTCAACTACACTGCTGTCACTCTAAAAGTGTGGCTGGTCCATGGCTCCCCCGAGACCTCCTACTGTAAGACCATGTTGCTTCCCCACAGCCGCATTACAAGATAGCAGCTCCACCTTCTCCCCTTGGCACTATAAATCGGGTAAAAGACAAAACAGCAGATGCCCTGCCTTTCACCTCGGTAGAGTGGTTGGGGTCTGCCCCAGCCTGGATCAGGGAGGCAAGAGGAACTCTGGTCTGGTCCGGGCTCATCCCAAACCAGAAAATTCACTGGAAGCCCGTTCTACCTTAAAATTCTGGAAATTAGTGTGACTCAGGGGAATTTCTTGGAGTCCTGAGCTAACTCAGAACCCCATGCCTGTTCTGCCATATACTCAAAACCCTCTGATGAGCTGCAGAGATAATTTTACTCAATATTTATTAAACACCAAATCATAGAGTTTGGCTTAATCAGTCAATCAATCAACCAATTAATCAGTAAGCATTTATCAAGTATCTACTACATGGCAGGCACTATGCTAGGTTTTGAGGAGACAAAGATAAAAAATGAAAAAATTTATGCTTTCAGGGAGCTTCTATTCTATCTGGGGAGATAATACATGTTGGTATCTATGTATGCTATGTATCTCTCTATATATAAATACTATAAAAATGTAAATATATAATAAATTCAAAATAAATAGAAGATAGCTATGCAGGAGGGAGAAGTTGAGGGAAATTTAATGAATTTAATGAAAAAATCACTAATTTCAAATACTACCTTATCTCTTTATTATTTGTATGGAAGATGCACACTTGTTCATATAAGTTTTGTACTTCTTGATGGATTGTTTAAATGTATGGGCACATCTCTCAAGAGGCATGGATGGATAAATCTGAAGTCTGACCCAAACTTCTCCAAAGGACCCTATGAATTTCTGCCTATAGGAGAGCTGGAGAAGGACTGTCACTAGGTACTCACTCCTTACCTCCCTTGTTTGCAAGAGGGGATGTAAGACTAGAAATTATATCCATTCGACTCACTTTACATTGCTGTTCTAAGGGTACAATAGGTTCAGAATAATAGCCATTCCTCTGGTTACCCTCTCTTAGTTTAAGAGAAGAAGATATATTCCAAAACTCTTTCTCTAATAAAGGTCTCATTTCTCCAATATATAGGAAATGTATTCATAAAATTAAAAAATAAAAAATAAAAACAATTTTCCAATTCATGAATGGCTGAAGATATGAACAAGTAATTTTCAGAAAAAATCAGAGTTATCAAGAATTGCATGGAAAAATACTCTAAATCACTATTGATTAGAGAAATGCAAATGAGCACAACTTACACTTATCAAATTGACTAACATGATAGGAAAGGAAAATGACAAATGTTGGTGGAGTTGTGAACTAGTCCAACCATTCCAGAGAAAAATTTGGCACTATGCCCCAAAGGCCTATAAAACTGTCATACCCTTTGGCCCGGTGATACTACTGCTACTAGGTCTGTGTCCCAAAAAAGGTTGTAGAAAAGGACCAATTTGTATAAAAATATTTATAATAGCTCTTTTTGTGATGGTAAAGAATTGGAAATTGCAAGAGGTGCCCATCAATTGGGAAATGGTTGAATAAATTGTAGTATATGATTGTGATGAAATATTATTATGCTATGAGAAAAACTAGTACCTTTGTGCTATTCTTTGGGAGGCCAATAAGAGAAACAGAGTCTTAAATAGATAAAACTCTGAGACTCCTCTTTTGACGCCTTTTATGATCCATACCTTGTCTTTTTGAAACATATCCAAGGCTATAGCCGCTTCTCAAGTGGCTGTGCTCTTTAACTCTTTAGTTACTGCATTTATAAAATTTGCGTGATTATTTTAAAACTTTGATGATTTATCACTTCCAAATGAATATTAATTTAAACTTCACTACATCCAAATTGTCCCAGATGAAAACTTCTTAACAATGTTTCCTACACTATTCCAAAAAAACCTAGGAAGTCTAATCTGAACTGATGCCAAGTTAAGTGAGTAGAACCAGGAGAACATTGTACACAGTAACATTAATAGTGTAAGGATGATCAGTTGTGAGAGATTCAGATACTCTGCTCAAAAGAAGAATCAAACACAATTCCAAAGGACCCTTGATGAAAAAAATGTATCTATCTCCAGGGAGAGAACTGATGAACTCTTGGGAGCAGATTGAAGCATACTTCAAAATTATTATTTTTCATGGTTTTTTAGTATGGATGATTTTTTTGCAACATGGCTAATGTGGAAAATGTTTTGAATGACTTCACATGTATGACTGATATAACATTTCTTGTTTTCTTTAGGCACAGGAGGGACAGAATTTGGAACAATTAAAAAAAATGAATATTAAAATGTTTTAAAATGTAATCTGGGAATTTAATGAAACAAACGAACAAACAAACAAACAAATATATATGTATATATTTGTTTGTTTGTATATATATATGTATATATATATATATACCCAACCTTACATTAGCCAAATTAGCCCCTATCCCACTAAAAGCCAGTTACATAAAGGATTATCACAAATGGTAAATAGTGAATAAACCTATTAATCTAAGCAGAAATTGGAGAAGTTCTATGAATTAGAATATACCAGAAATATAAAATAAATGAATTTTCTAGGAGCGATATGATATTTTAGCTTAAACCTAAGACAGAGGTCCCATCTTACCTAAAGGCAAAATTTCTGAAGTCTTTAGGGAGGTAAGCTGGACATCAGGGGCATGTTAAGGATCTGATTTCTTTATTATTCTTACATCTTCCAAAATCTTTCTCTTTCTTATACAGCATGCCTCAAATTGTCCATTTCTCTCCCCAGGACAGTTCTGATATAAGAAATGTTTTTTGGTGATTTGATGGTAGTGATGGACTATATCCCCTTTCTCAATAGCAGAGTCAAAGCTGGAATAACCTTGGAAAGAAAAGAAATAAAGAAAGAAGAGTTCAAGTTCTCCTGGTCAAATGTCCCAAGGTCTTCACCTTTCTTAGTTGATAAATATGCCCATTTTCAACATCGGTAAGAATAGATTATTATCCCTTTTTTGAATATATACTATTGAGTTTAAAGATGAGGCAACAATAACATTATTTTTTTTCAAATTTAGGAACTTGGTAGATAGATTTACATCATAATACAATATAACCCAAAGTCTACTCACTTGACAAAGACAGCCATCTGGATATATCTACTTTTTATAAGCAACCAGTAAGAATAATAACTCACATTTATTTAGTCCTTCATTGTTTACAGAACATTTCACTTACAACACTCCTTGGAAATAGGTGTTAGATGAATTGTTATCTCCATTTTGCAAATAAATAAACTAAGGCTAAGGGAAGTTGGGTGATCCTGGGCAAAATCTTTGCCTTACATCTACTTCACTTTCCTCATCTGTAAGAGGAGAAGAATACTAGCACTAACCTACCAGGGCTGTGAGAATTAAACAAGATATTTGTAAAGTACTTTGCAGAATTTAAATACCCATAGCCACACAGGTTCTAAGTTCATTAAAACTAGGATTTAAACCCAGGTTTTCTTGACACCAACATTGGTCCTCTTCCTACTACACAAGATTACTTCTCCATAATTGTCTCAGAAAATATCAATAATCAAACCTAGAGAATCTTGGGATCTAAAAAGTGCATGTGCTCTATCCCTAAAATTCATTTTGTGTTAGGAAGAAAATTGGAATAATAAAACGGATATGAAATGTCAGTTACTCCATTTTCCAGGTATGAAATAACAAAATGTGCATGTAATACATAGAGCACATATATTATATATATATATGTTATATATATATATAATTATGCCTCATAATAAAAAATGTATAAAATCTTTATGTACTGGAGGAATATTGGGTTTGGTCTTAAAGAATCAAAGTTCAGCCTTGCTCTGGTATTTAACTACCTGTATGACCACGAGCAAATTCCTCAACCATCTCTGGCTTCAGTTTCCTTATTTGTAAAATGAGGAGGAAGAACTATATGGTTACTAAGATATACAAATTCTGTCATCATAGGATTCTGTTGATTATTTCTGGTAGCTTTCCTCGTCTCCCCTCAGCCCCCATATTTTACCTTACTTTATCTCATTTCCTTAGGGTCCTTGCTAGGTGACTGGCTTGCAAATCTCTAATAGACTGATTTGCAGTAAGATGTTGATGGCTGTTAATGGCTTAATATGCTACATCTCCCAGAGGTATCTGAATTTTTAAAAGAGGAGTCAAACGGAATAAATATGTTAGACCAAAAGCATTAATCTCAGAGAGTGGAATTTCAAACTCTATAGCAGGTCAAAAGTTGAGATATTTTGAAATTTAGGAGATTTTTCCTTAATGACAAAAAAAGTTTTATTGTTGTTTTTAACACAGAGATAGCTAAGTGACTCAGTGAATAGAGCACTGGAACTGTAGTCAGGAAGCCTTGAGTTTGTAATCTACCTTAGACAAGTCACTTACCTCTGCTGCCTTAATTTCCCCGTCTGTAAAATTGAGATAATGATAGTTTGTTGTGAAGATAAAATGAAATAATACTTGTAAAAAGGCTTTGTAAAGTTTAAAATGCCACATAAATGTTAGAAGTAGTAATATGAATTCCTTCTCCCTTTTAAGTCAAAACAAGCTGACATACTGACCCTGCCTGACAATGTCTACTTCATTCTGCACCTAGAGCATATCACCTTTCTGCTAAGAAATGGATGATGCATCTTCTGGAGTTAAGATTGGCCAATGTGGTGCACAAGAGTACTGGGAGTCAGGAGAGGCTAGGGTTGGCAGCCCC
>NC_058130.1:553025965-553071862 GCF_016433145.1 Gracilinanus agilis
CTTCCTTCCTTCCTTCTTTCCTTCTTTCCTTCCTTCCTTCCTTCCTTCCTTCCTTCCTTCCTTCCTTCCTTCCTTCCTTCCTTCCTCCCTCCTTTCCTTCCCTTCCTTCCTTCCTTCCTTCCCTTCCTTAAACTTAGAGCATACAGAGTGCTGAAAGGGAAATTGGAAATCATCTTATTCAATCCTTCATTTTAGAGATGAGTATACAGAATCCTAGAGGGTTAAGCAATTTGCCCAAGGTTAAGCATGTAGTAAGTGGCTGAAACAGGATTTGAACCCAATTTCTGAATTTAAATCTGTTGCTTTTTCCCCTATCTTCTCCCTTGTTTACCATACTAAGTTTCTCTTGTCTTGTTTATTGTTGTTGTTTTGCAAAGATTTGCACAGCCCTGGTTTTTTCAACAGAAATGTTTTGAAATCCCTGATTCCTCCAAAAAGACTGTTTCCAACTCTGACTTTCCACAGAATTATTCTCTGCTTTGTAGGACATTATTCTTAGGAATTGACCTTTTCTCCTTTCTTTGGGAATATCAGATTTTAATATTATCTTTCCTTTGTTGTGTATGATACATAAAGTGTTAAATTTGAGACTTTTTTCTAGTGGTAACCGTTTGATTCCATCTCTATTTTGCTTATTTACAATACTTCTGAGCAATGTTATTCTAAGATTTCCTGAAATAAGGTGCCTGAGGTTTTTGTTTCATTAAACATTTCCCCCGCCTTGTTTTCTGTCAGTAGTTTTTCATAGTAGATGTAATAAAATCATCTAAATTTTTTGTGTTTTGACTTTGCTCTAATATTTCCTGCTGTGTCCTTAGGTTTTGTTATTTTCCTTGGTTTCTTTTTTTCAGGCTGTCTACAACTTTGCCAAGGTTTTTCAGCTTCTATTTTAAGCCTGCATCTTGGCCATCATCTGCACATATCTTTCACTGTGATCCTTGATTCTAACCCTGGGATAGAGAGCTCAGCACACTTGCCATCATCCTTGTTATAAATTAGTAGGTTTGATCCATGCCAGGTGTCTGATAATCACATTTGGTATTGGAATGAAATGAGACACGCATATCATTTCATAGTTTACAAAAATAGATGTACTTACCTACAGTAGGAGCTTATTTCACAAGGATTTCATTGAGAACACCTTGAGTTGTACAACTGATCCAAACTTCAGTCTACTGAGATGCTCTTCATGGTCCATCAATCAAAGAGTAAGGCCCTTTGAGGTTATTTTGTTTTAAGATTACTAAGAAATTATGTTAATAGGCTGAACCTCTAGTTTCTTGGGCCAATTAAGCCTCAAAGATGATTTCACTAGAAAAAGCTAGGCTAATTTGCATGTGAATGGGGACAATTAGGATATTACCACAGAGGGGACAGTTAGGCTACACAGAATATATAGAGTGCTGGGGCTGGAGTCAGGAAAATTCCTCTTCCCAAGTTCGTATCTGGCCTCAGACATTTACTAGTTGTATGACCTTGGGCAAATCACTTAACCTTTTTGCCTCAGTTTCCTCATCTGTAAAAAGAGCTGAAGAAGAAAATGACAAATCACTTCAGTATTTTGAAAACCTCAAATGGGATCACAAAGAGTCAAATATAGTGGAAAATGATTGAACAATAGCAATTTACCACAATCCTAACCCCCCTCCAATGAACCCTGACTTCTACTGCTTTGATAGTTGTACTTTCTCTTGATCTAGTCTGCAATCATGCTTTCATGACACTTCCTGGCTCCATACATACTTCAAATTTCACATATTACTTCATTTCATTTTTGTTATACCCCATGAAAAAGGTCAAGCCTGATCCCAGATCCTTATAGAAGTGTCTGATAAAGAAAGAAAGGGTCCAGAGCTATCCTTGTTATCTCAGATATCATGCCTGGTAGGGATAGGTGTCTGATCACATGCTAATATCCTAGAAGAAGGAAGTTTTTGAGAGGTAAGTTGTTAGAATAATTCAGCTCAGAGACACTGGGAGTAGATTGCTTCCTGAATCTACATTCTTCTTTGCATCATGAAATCTTCACTCTTGTTCCTAGCTTTCTTTCCTTTCAATCTCAGCCCATAAATCAGTGTCATTCTGGAGAAATCTAAAGCTACTAACAACCCAACCTGTGCTTTATGTTGGTTTGAATACTTATTAATTTACCTCTATTCACCTCGAAAGGGATCATCTTTACTTCCTTCCTCCTGTTGTGGGTAAAAAAGAAGGAAAGATGGGAGAAGGAGAGAAAGGAAGGGAAGGAAGGGAAGGAAGGTAGCCAGGTCCCTGCCAGCCTCTTTAGGGAAATTAACCCGAGCCATTGAGAGGTGGGCTTCAGAGCAGAAAAAAATCAGGCTAGACTCTAAGGATATTTAGCTGGGTTTATTTAGGGTTTAGAAAGAAAGGTTTGGGAAAGCCAGGGAAAACCAGATCTTCAGCAGCTAGCTGGGACCAAAGCTCTCAGGGGCTAAAGGTTCTCAAGAGAAAAAAGGTGCTCTCCTCTGTTGCAGGTTAAAGGCGCCAAAACCCATGCTCTCTTCTTTTATACACAAAAGGAAGTGGGATGTGTCTGAGGAAGTTAAGGTAGAGAGTCCTGGGAGATGTAGTCTTCCAGGGTTCAGAGGCATTCCAAAAGGTACACTCCCTCAACCTCAACCACTTTCCCAGTCTTTGCTCTAAAATAAATAGTTGTTAGCTCCCTCTAGGATATATATCATTCAACTTCTGTCCAGTCCCAACAGGTATAGGAAAGGTTAAAACAGACTTGAAATGGTCTCTTTGGAAAGCCCATAATCATCCAAGGCCAAATTAGGCTCTCCACCTAACCAAAAACCTGATTTCTGAGGGTTCAGCACTTCGTAGTTATGCAGATTATAATGATCTCAGTTTCCACTAAATCTTACTGATCTATACCTAATTTATACTGAACTCTATCCTGGGGAACTTGATGAATCATTTGTCCTTAACTCTGTGTATAAAAATGTCATAGGGCAAGATTGGGTATAATTTGGCATTATGAAAAGAATGTCTAATATAAAAATATTTTGTATGACTTCACATGTAAAATGGGTATCATATTGCTTGCTTCACAATGAATAGGGGATGGTTGAAGGGAGGGAGAATTTGGAAATCAAAAAATTAATGTTAAAAAATAAAACTAAAGAAAAATAAGAAAAGAAAAGAATTCCTGGAATTAGTATCCCTTAGTTCAAATTCCATTTTCAATACCAACTAGATTAATGAATATGGACATATCATTTAGTTTTTCTAAAAACTGTTTCCTCCATCTGCATAATGGGTTCAATATCTCATAGGATTTTTAATAATAGAATGTATTTTCTGAACCTTAAAACACTATAGAAATATCATCCCGAGTCAAGTACTAATTTATTTTATGGAATTGGTTTTCTTTTAGGGTTTATATTACTTTTCTCAAAAGGAATGTCAAGAAATGTTTGGCTCCTATCTACAAATGGAGATTACAAGAAGCTTTTGTTTTTCCCAACCACGATTTTTACTTCCTGCCCTCCAGATCCTAGAATTTTCTTGTACTACTCAAAGAGAAGACTAGTAGAATTATAGTCAATGCATCAGGCCTGGATGGGTATCAGGATCAAGAAATGGGCCCAAGATTGTTATAATTGAACCACCTTAGAATATATTCTGTTTTTAATATCAAGAACTGATTTATCTGCATTATTATAACTATGAGGAAATAGGGTGGTTTAGCTGTGTGAAAGTTTATAATCTTTTGATGAAGGTAATAGTAGGAGTAATCACCTTAGAATTCTGATCTTTTTTAAACTACCCACAAATCAGCTATCAGACTGTAATGATATGAGTATTCGGCACAGTAAGCTGGCCAATTTGGTAATTCTCTGCAATTACAAAATCAATTCAATTCAATTGAATATGCATTAAGTAGATTCTGTGCAGAATGGGTTAACAACAACAACAACAAAACCTGAAATCTACTCATAAGTTCCAGATGTGTCATTCTGTCTCATACAGGAGTGCTGCCTTCTCCCTCAATGATCACTGTGGATGGAGAGAAAGAAAGCACAGTTTAGAATAGACTTATAGAGCAGCCTCTAGGAGCTTGTGTTCTAGCAGGGGTTTAGGTCTAAGGGAAGGGTTTGTTTGCCATACATTCCCCAGATCTAGCCACGACCTTTCATGAACATTATTCCACCAAGCCATGGCCTCAACACCCAGGGAGGCATTCTAGAGGAAAGAATAGGTCCCAAACCCATAATCTATGGAGATGATTTAGTTAAGAACCAGTAGAATGGAGCTGTCCTGTAACTATTCCAACACATTCACTCTGGACAGGGATAGGGAAAATTCATACAGCTGCCATTAAAACAAAAAAGGGAAGGTTGACGGTGGAGAGTGCAGTTCATTCAGATCATCAGCCTAGTAACATTCTCTGCAGGCTGCTATCTGATCCTGTGTTGACTTCCCCAGACTGAAATCTCCACTCCCGAACTGACTTCTTGCTTCGTCTTAACTTTTTATATTTCATTGCTCCAGAGAAACTCAGGTACAGGCTCTGAGTCACGTCTGCTTGAATTTTAATTGGGGCCAATCCTCTCTTTTCCCAGATAGGGCTGCTCTTTTCCAATTCCAGAGATTGCCCTAACCACCAGCATCTATGAGCTCCCAGTAAAGGTTAAGAGAAGCAATATAGGTATTATTATCTCCATCGTAAAGATAAGAAAAATTGAGCTCTGAGAAGTGGCTTTTGTTCAGGTTCCCATCGCAGGAAAGTAGAACCAGAATCCAAACCTCTGACTTGTTTTCTGACTCAAAGTACAGTGATAATTCCACTGCACTATACAGTCTCTCCAGTCACTTTTGATCAACACACATTTATTAATGGTCCACTATCTGTCAGACACTGTTAGTCACTGGGGGTACAAAGACAAAAGTGAAATAGTCCCTGCTCTCAAAGAGTTTTGTTGTTTAAGTGGGTCCAAGTTTTTGTGACCCCTAAGGATGAGGACAAGCCCTTGGGGTTTTTCTTGGCAAAGATACTAGAATAGTTTGTCATTTCTTTCTCCAGTAGGTCTCCTTTTTACAGATAAGGAATAAAGACAAATAGGGGCTAAGTAACTTGCCCAGGTTCACATAACTAATAAGTGTCTGAGGCAGGATTTGAACTCATGAATATGAATCTTCCCTGACTTCAGGCCCAGTGCTTTATTTACTGTGCTATCTATCTGTCCCATACAGTCTATCAATGTCCATATTACGGTCTGCTCTGATCTTGCTGATGCTTAGTATATTCTTGTGTTATGTGAAGTTTCCTATCTAGGCCACTCAAAAAAGCCCCAACTCTTACCTGCCATCTTAGAATCAATAAAGTGTATTGGTTACAAGGCAGAAAAGCATAAGGGCTAGGCAATGGGGATTGAAAGACTTGTCTAGGGTCACGTAGCTAGGAAGTGTCTGAGGCCAGATTTGAACCCAATAACCTCCTGTCTCTAGGCCTGGCCATCAGTCCACTGAACCACCCAGCTGCCTCTTCTAGAGCACTTTTAAAGCACTCTCTAAACCATTTTATATGAAAGCTCCCTTGATCTACCAGAACATGTTTCCCTCTCAAAATGGAAACCAACTACTAAGGGTAGAGATGGAGGCTGGTGGAATATGGAACTTCTGACAACCAGAAAGTGTTCTGGAGTCATGGGAGGAGAGGAATATAGATTTAGAGTTGGAATGGACCCCAAAAATGGACTTCTTAACTATCTTAATTTTATAGATGAAGAAACTAAGGATTAGGGTTTGAGAGATATTTTAACCCAATTCCTCCTGATTCCAAGACCAGTGTTATATAGAATGGAATAAAGAGGGGTGTTTGATGAGTGAGGGGAAAAAGGATGGCAAATAAGTGTAGAAAGTTTGACTTCCAGCCTACAAGGCCAGGAAATGAAGTCAAAGGCCAAGCTAGAGCAAACCAAGTAAAGAACAGCCAGCCCCAAAGTGGAATAATGCAACAGAAATAGGTGACAATGAATTCAAGGATAGATGGGGAGGAAGAAAGAAGGAGTCCAAGAGTTGGAAATCACTCACTGGTGGAAATCAGTTAGCAGGCTGGTGACAATGCTATCTCACCTCTAGCTTCCTGAAAACCAGGCAAATGTAATTCTGTTCTCCAGAAGGGAAGCTAGTTTGCCTTAAAGGGCCTAATTTGACTCCATATCTTTGGATAAAATAAGGGTTTGGAAAGGCAGAGTCCCCTAGACATTGGTCCTTCCCTCAGGGTAAGTTGGAGTAGGGGGTACATCAGGTTGGTCACCCAAAAGCCTTGGGGGTATTCTGTTCATTCAAATATAAGGAACTTCAGAGTTCTAGTTTCTCCATTGAGGAAGAATCCGGTGACCCAGGAGCTAGAGTATAGAAGGTGCCGGAGGAATAATAGGGACAAAAATGGAGAAGTATCCCCACGGAGCTTCAGTGTGGATGCAAAATCCTTGATGAACTAGGTCTCATGACTAAGGAGGGTAGAAAACCTTGGCTTTATAAAAGATTCATTGAGAAGCCTTTTCCTAGTTAGCAGTATCTGTAGTTTTCAGACTTACCACAGGATATGAGCTCTTGAGCTGCAGGGAGGCAGCAAACTCGGAGGGTTATATTTATTTGTGCTGGTTTGGTATCGTTCAGACAAGTAACAATTGCCCAGCCACTGACCTGAGATCTGGCAGCTCTGCTCTCGGTATATACATATCTATTTCACTCTGGAAACACAAAGGCAAACACAGTAAGGAGAGGTACTCTTTAAACTGGGAAAACTCTTGAATGAGAAAAAGGGTTGGATTACTATATTTGATCAAAAACCAAACTGACTCCCAAGCCCTTTGAAAATCGGTATTTAACCAGCTTTCTTTTTTTTTTTTAACATTTAATAATATTTATTTTTTAGAAAAGTGAACATGGTTACATGAGTCATGCTCTTACTTTCCCCTTCATCCCCTGACCTCCTCCCCCCCAAAGCTGATGCGCATTTCCACTGGTTTAACCAGCTCCTTTGACAAAACACCTATAAATTATCTTAAGGTAACATATTGGTCACTGTAAAATCCATATTGGTTCATTCCAGAAAAAAAGAAAAGCTAAAGGAGAGAATGTTTATAATTTTTTCCAGGTGTCTATACAATTTTTAATAATCATTTTCTGACAGATTGCAATCCATGTTTTTTTTTTCCTCCTACCCCTCCCCAAGATGGCAGGTAATACGTGTCATCATACAATAAATATTGCCATGTTCATCATGTCGTGAAACAAGACACATATCACTTTAGAGAAAAATTCATGGAGGAAATAAAGTGAAGAATGACATGCTTCAATCTACATTAAGACTCCATCCATTCTCTCTATAGAGGTGGACAGCCTTTTCCATCACGAGTCCATTGGAGTTGTCTTGGATCCTTGCATTGATAAAGGAGAACATTTTTAAAATTATGGGCTGACTTTATAAATGCTTTGTTGTGCTATGTCATTTCACAGTGTTCTATCTCAGGAGCAGTGTTGGCTGAATTGGATAATAATAGTAATGATCATCAGCATGCACATAGTATTTTAAAGCTGACAAAGCATTTTACATATAGTATCCCCTTGGGACCTCACAACAACCCTGGGAAGAAAGTCCTATTTTTTTTTATTTGCTTGTTTTTGCATAGACCAGTGATTTCATGGGAGTTTCAGATGAGGAAACTTCCTCTATCTAGGTAGCTCAGCAACTTTTCCACTACTTAAAGTCTTAATTGCCTGGGGGCTTCAAAGTGGGGCCAGTCTCCTTGTCACCCCAGTGGAGCTACAGCCTGATGCCAAGAGTTATCCATAGAAGGTCCCTACTAGTCCTGGACCCTCTAAAGGCAAAACCAAGTTAACCTCACTATAGTAGCTATATAGGTACCTTTGGGGAAAATACCACGCCAAGGCAAGAAGCTTTAGAAATGATCTAGTCCAAAGCCTCTCATTTTACAGATAAAGGGAAAAAGGTGTAGGGAGAGGAAGAATACTTTATCCAAAGTTAGACAATAAGTTCCCACCCCATATGCAAAAGTTGTTTTTTAACTGATAGAAGTGTTCCTTCAATAGTCCAGAGGCCACGGGAACAGAGAAATTGTCTTGCCCAATAGGTAGACAGAGGTGGGACTTGAACCCAGAGGCTCCTAACCAAAGCACCTATCCTTGATCTACTTAGGACAGCATGCTTTTTCTCACTATAGGTGGTCTTATTCCCATTTTAGAAACGAGGAAAATGAAACTCCAAGGTGAAGTGACTGGCCAGTCATCGCATCATTTTTAAGTGTCAGGAGCAGGATTTGATCCAAGGTCTCCCTAATATCCGCTATGCCAGCTACCTCCCTTTTGGTATTCTAATCATCTTCAAGGAGACAACATGTTCCCAGACTGGTTGCTAATGCATTCTAGGCCGTCCCAGCAGGCCATCCCAGCTGAAGGTTTATTTGCTTATTTCATGTGCATACTGAGCTGAGGTAAAATACATTTTTGATTTATGCCATACTAATTTCCTAGAGGGTTCAGAACAGGCTTAGGAGAAACAGCTTAAACAAATGTGTTTCCTAAGCAGGATTCAGTCAGGAGCAACGAGGAGATAATTTTTGTTCCTTAATAAGTACTAAGGATCTTCGGAACATAGATTTAGAACTGCAAGAAACTTTAGAAATTATCTAGTCCGAAGCCCTCACTTTTATAGATAAAGAAAATGGCTCAGGGAGAGGAAGCGATTTACTCAAATTTAGACAATACGTCGAGTTCAACTCTGTGACCCCATTTGGGATTTTCTTGGCAAAAGATACCAGGGTGGTTTGCCATTTCCCTCTCCAGCTCATTTTATAAAGAACTGAGGCAATCAGGCTTAAGCAACTTACCAGGAGTCACACTAGCTAGTATGTGTCTGAGGTTGGATTTAAACTCAGGATGATGAATCTTCTTGATTTCAAGCCCAGTGCTCTAGCCACTGAGCCACCTAGGAAAGCTCACATTCAGACTCAGATCTTCTCACATTAAATTCAATATTCTTTTTTTAGAAATGTCTAATGAATTCTTCCTCCTTCACTCTTTCCATATTACTTTCTAATCCTACAGCCTCCATTTCAGTCCAGTTGCTCGTCGCCTCCTTCATGGACTAGGACAACTATTGAGTTGGTCAGACTCGCTCCAGTCTCTACTTATTCTCTCATAAAATTCTTAGATTATTATAGTCTTTTCCACATATTTGCTGCATGATGAACTTTTTGATGCCTACCGCCCAGCACTTACCAGCGTCCTAGAGTTCAATGGAATTCAACTAAGCAAATATTTTTTAAAATGCCTATGGAAAAGATAGGCCCATACCAAGGACCTCATTAAATATTTATTGAATAAATTTCACTTCCTTGTCATACACTTGTAAGGTTATTACTCAACTATAATTTTAAGCTTTGGAGTATTTTCACAATCAGGAACATAGCTAAATGGGTAAAAGGTCATAGGATCATAGATATAGAAATAGAAGAGATCTCACAGGCCATCTAGTCCAACTCCTACATTTTATAGATGAGGAAACTGAGACTCAAAGTAGTTAAGTGCCTTCCTCAAGGTCATATAAGTAATGAATATTTGAGGTAGGACCTGAACCCAGATCCTCCCACTTCAGAGCCTTTTCTCCATGTATTTAACTTTGCTTCTCAGTTGTTGTTTTTATGCTCATGGAAGAATTAATCCTTAAGGCTTAGTGTTGAAATTCTATATTAATATGATTTACATGAAATTATGAAGAGTGAAACAAGCAGAACCAAGAGAACATTACATATAGCAACAGAATTAATGTTTGAAGAATAATTTGTGAATGTCTACCTCCAGAGAAAGAACAGATAAATAGAAACAAGCAAGACATAGTTTACTATATACATTTATCTTTTTGTAAAATGATGTCTTCTCTATTGTTTGGAGGGGAGGGAAGGAGGTAAGGAAATACCTGAAAACTTTAGTGCAACAAACAAATTAATAAATTAAAAAAAAATTCTGGTGTATCCCAAACCCCAGAGGTATGTGGTAATCAGTGAAAAAAAACGCAATACATAGTATAAATAGCCTGAAAACTGGGAAGTAAATGAAATGCTGACCATAAATAGGGTGAAGTTTTGTCACAGTTACTGTGGACCTTACAGAGGTGAGGCTGGAGGCAGCTCCTTCTAGAAACAGACAAATAAAAGTTCCTGGGGGCAAGGGTCAAAGAATATACAGGGGCAACTCCTTTTTTAAAGCCCCACATCAAGTTCAATACCAGAAGACCTTCTTACCCTCTTACCATTTTTCATTTTGCCCATGAAGGGTTCTTCTTCAGCCTCTCTTTGGCGATTTTGATCTCCTTGCCTGTCACATTCTCTCAGCCTTGCCTTCTTATGAAAATGGACTTAGCCCCCCCACACACACATTTTTGTGTTACAATCATTGATGTACTCTATTTTTAAAAATTATTATTTGGACCTTGGTCATTTTCATATTAGCAAAATATCTTGTTTTGGGATCCAAGGGATCTGAGCCTCTAGATCAGTAGGAAGAAAGTCCAAAGCAAAGATTAAGTCAGAGAGCATTAGCTAGCTGGGAGCGCCTTGCTTTTTATTATAAAAGGCTTTTTGACTAGACAAAACAAGAGAATGCTAGACAAATCTTTTTGCTAGTCTCAGGTAAGGGTTTCTATATTTCACAAATGTAGTAAGGAAAAACTTATAGACTTTAAGCACAAAGAAGATGGCCATGCTGGTTCTTTCCTTGGAAAAGAGATATCCAAGCATTTCAACTGATTACAAATGAAGAAACAGAGAAGCAGCAAAGTCCACATGACCATAAGGGCCATATCTAGAGAGAAGATGGGTTGAATGAGTAATGTGCAGTGGAGACTTAGAGACCAATAGGGAGTAAAGCCCAACAGTAGCAATGTGATGGCACCACTAGAAAGCTTCAGCATCCTTGTAGCATTGGGGTGTGGGTTGACTTTGTGTTTGTGTCCTTGGCTACACGTGTCCCTTGTCTGTATGTGTCCCTGTGCTAATGTACTGAATATATGGGCCCTGATGTTGTATCCATTGTGGAAAGTATAACAACCAATAAACATTCTGAAGTGCATTCTATGTTCCAGGCACTGTGCTAAGCTATGGGGCTACAAAAAGAGGCAAAAAACAGTGCTTGTTCTCAAAGAGTTCACAATCTAAAAAAGGTGGCAATATGTAATCAAAATGCATACAAAGCAAACTATATATAGGATAAATAGGAAATAATTAAGAGAAGGAAGCTGTTTGAATTAATAGTAATTGGGAAAAACTTCCTAAATGTGGAATTTTAATTGGGACTTGAAGGAAGTCAGAGGAGTCAATAGGCAGAGCAATAGAGGGAGAGCATTCCAGACCTGAGGGAGAGACAGAGAAAAATACATGGAGGTGAGAAATGGAGAGTGATCAACAGTGTCAAAGGTTGCAGAAAGATCAAGGAGAATAAGGATTGAGAAAAGATCACTGGATCTGACAATGAAAAGATCACTGGTAACTTTGGAGAGAGCAGTTTTAGTGTAGGGAGGAGATTAGGAGCCAGATTGTAAGGGGTTAAGAAAACAGTAAAAGGAGAGAATGTGGAAGTTACCTGTTGTTGATAGTCTTTTAGAGGAGTTTAGCCACAAAGGGCAGAAGAAAAATAGGACAATAATTAGTAGAGATGCAAGGATCAAATGAGAGATGGAAGAGAAATGGTAATGTAGGAAATGAACTAGTAGAAAAGGAGAGAATAAAAATAAGTGAAAGAATAGAGATGACAGAGGGAATAATCTGTTGGAGCAGTTGAAATAGAATGGGATCACTCCAATAGACAGTGGTGTTAGCCTTGGTAAGAAGTAAAACCACCCCATTATGTGAGATAAGGGTGAAGGAGAAGACAATGGTAGAAGGCATTTGAGTGATAGGAGATGAAGAAAAGGGAAGATCAAGCTCCTGGTGAATGACCTCCATTTTTCCCCCTCAAAATATGAGGCAAAGATCTCAGTTGAAAGAGTGTGGGGAAGGGATCTATGGAATGTTTGAGAAGAGATAAAGAGATTTAGAAGAGCCACTATGGAGAGTAGGATAGTGAGTTTTCAAGGGAGGTAGAGTAGCATTGTCTAGCAGCAGTGAGAGCCCATCTGAGATTCTATAATACTGTGTATTGGTTCCAAGGCAGAAGAGTGGTAAGGGCTAGGCAATGGGGGTTAAGTGACTTTCCCAGGGTCACACACAGCCAGGAAGTATCTGAGACCATATTTGAACCCAGGACCTCCCATCTTTAGGTCTAGCTCTCAATTCTCTGAGGTACCCAGCTGCCCCCTGGTGAACCTTTTAGAGACTGAATGTCCAAACTGTGACCCTCACTTGCATGTGAGCCACCCCTTTACCTCAGACAAGGGAGGGAGGAAGCACTCTCATTGGGCTGCTGGGAAGAGGGGCAAGTGATGTGAAAAATGTCCTCAGGTGCACATAGAGAGAGGGAAAGAGTAGTCTCTTCTGGCACACATGCCATAGATTTGCCAACACAGATCTAGGGGGTCTGTAGACAATAGCTATCAGCATTTGATTAGAAATAAATTGTACAAACCTCAAATGAATAAAGATTACTGAGTAGGGGGAGAATCTGGTAGTGGCAATGGGGAGGAAGGAGTATTCCAACACTCCCTCCTCAACCGGAGAGCTGATGAAGAGTAAAGATGCAGCCATTATTGAAAAGGGTGGCCTGGTATGCTGTGACATTAGTGGGAATTGGAGGAATGGATCAAGCTTCAGTAATAACTAGAAGATGTAAGGAATGGGAGGAAAGAAGATTTAGGATGAAGGGAGATATATATATATATATATATATATATTTACTGTTGGAAAAGGCATTCCTGAGCACAAATGAAAGGTCTGGGTGGGAGGCTTGAGGGAGATGAGAATAAGGAATCAGGTGGTAGGCAATGGCCAATGTATTTGGATAATGATCTACAGGGATTCAGAAACACTGGAATGTGAAGGATATGATCAGGTGAATATTCATCATTGAGTAGAGGGCACCACTCTTCTTTCCAAGAGAGGTTGGAGACTGACCTAGAGGCACACACAGCCTGAAATAGGAAGGACATGGAGAGCTGGGTGTTAAAAACAGGAGAGAGGAGAGCACAAAGGCAACAGTTTTGTAGTACTGGATAATAGAAAGGGCGATGCCCCCTCAGCCTGACAGGCTCTGCTGGACTGAGTCTGCCAAGCTGTGTCCTTTAATAGTTGCCCAAGCCAAGTAGCCACGAAGGAGTTGGGAAAGTGTTGACAACTCCTCTATCCTCTTGACTTGGGGTTGGGTTTGTTGTTGGTACGGGCTGGTATTAATGCTAGATGGATAATGCTGAAATTCTGACTGTGTGAAATAAGGCTCCCCTTCTTAATAGCTTTGGATGTTCACTAATTAGGAAAGGTACTCCAATCTTTAGTTGAACTTAGTAACAAGGTTTATTTCTCACTTAACAAGGGGTCAGGAACAAGGAATGAGGAAAAAGGTTTTAGGGATGCTAAATCTAAGCTAACTTAAAGTAAGGGATCAGAAATTGTAGATGATGATAGATCAGTGATAGGCTGGAGCTTCTTCACCCTCTCACTAACCCTGGCTTGACCTGGCTGGAGCCAAACCAAAGGATAGGGAAGGCTATTGATGTTTTTCTTAGATGGTTGCAATATTGTTCTCTCTCAGCTCTATTAACAACAGGTATGGTAGCTCTCTAGGTCTCTCAGGCAAGGAAGCTAGATAGCTGGTACAAAGGCCTACCCACCCTCTTGAACCTCCCTCCACCCAAGAATGCTCCAGAATGAGCTGCTCTGTGCTGTGCATGATGGGTATTTATAGGGTTGGTTCCAACTGCCTTTTGACCTTGGCTCATGCCACCTAGGTGCATTCCAAGGTCTTCAACCGAAAATCCTGTCACTCAAGATGATTTTCATTTTTATTTCACTCAAGAAATTTTCATTTCATTATAATTCCTTATAACATGGGCAAATGGGAGACCCTTTATCACTTACCTTGGAAAAGAAGAAACTAGATAGAAAAAGAGATCCCTCATGAAATGGAGGTTAAAACTGCACAGCAAGAGAAAGAAGATGGGTTCTTCATCAATTTTCCTCTTCCTTTAGAAGATGAGGAATACCAGGAGATGAAAGGAATGAAGTCAAAGGAGCACTGAATAGAAGCTGCAGACAAGCTTTTGACCACACCTAGTATTTGGCTGCAACAGTTCTTACTATGCCCATTTGTTCAGTGTCTTTACTTTGAACTTGTTGTTTTCTCTGGCCAATTTTTGAAGATAAATATATAAATGGAAATTTGAGAGTTCTGGTTTTAGGGCATATAGGACTTCAGAATACCTCAAATCTGAATTATACATTTTCAGGGTGACATTGGTGAAAGTTAGAAGGTAATAATAATTAGCATTTTAAGATTTGCAAAGCACTTTACAAATATCATTTTATCCTCACAACAACCCTGAGAAGCAGATGCTGTCATTTTATCTAATTTACAGATGAAGAAACTAAAACAAACAGAGGTTAAGTGACTTGACTAAGTCATACAGCTCAAAGTATTTGAGGTTAGGTTTGAACCCATGTCTTTCTGATTCCAGGTCCAGTGTTCTGCCCACTGCAACACCAAAGTAAACCTGGAGGTCTATAGATAACAACTAACAGAATTTCATTTGAGTGATAGAATGAAGCTCAAAAGGGAACATGTAAGTGGCAATGGAAAGGAAGAATATTCTAACTTCTCCTTTACCAGTGAGCTGAAGGGAAGGAGTAAAGATCTTAACCACAAATGTACATAATGTAACAAAGTATTTACATTGCTAAATCTCTATTTGAGGACAGATTTTTGTTCTTAATGTACAAAATTACAGAATCTCAGTGATAACAGAGCCCTCAGAGAATATGTAATCCAACTCACATTTGATATGTTACAAATTTGTCCTCTACTTGAAGGCCTCCTATTTGTAGCCCATTCTATTTTTTGGACAGCTGAAAAAATAGGAGTTTTTCCTTATTTAAAACTTAAATCTGCCATTCTGCAACTTCTATTTCAGAGCTCCTAAATATACTTTCTTTGGTCAAGCAGAACAAGCCTAATTCTTCTTCAACAAGATAATTCTTTCTTCAAATAATAGAAGGTTATCCTAAGTTTTCTTTTCTCCAAAATAATTGTCTGCATTTCTCTCGCATGGCCAGGCCACTAGATCTCTCAATAACCTGTTTTCTATGCTACACAACCCCTTTTAGCTGATCAATCCCTCTCCTAGAATCAGAAACTCAGAACTGACCATTATATTTCAGATGCTCTATTGTCCAGATTGACAAAATACAATGGGATCGTCATCCACCTTGCCTTAGTTCTGGACATGATATTCCTAGTTAAGAAGTCTAACATCACCAAAGTAGCTTTCTTGGCTGCCAGATCACACTGGCGTTACTGATCTTATTACTGACTATTGAATGAATTTATTGATCTATACTGAAGCCTACTAAACCCCTTATTAGTTTGTTTCACATAAACAGTTGTCTAACCACACCTCCTACATTCTATGATTATATGGTTGCTCTTCTGAACCCAAATGTAGGATTATAAAACTATCCCTATTACATTTCATCTTATTAGAATTGCTTCATTATAGCTTTCCGAGATCTTTCAAGATATTAACTCTTTTTAAAGTATGTTAATCATCTTTCCCAATTTTGTTTCCTATAAATTTTATAAGCATTTATGCCTTTGTCCAAGTTATTAAACAGTGTTGTATAGAACAGGACCAGGGACATATTCCTAGATGGGAGAAGTGGGAACCTACAAGTCCATTACTAATCTCCTTCTAAACTAATCATTATTGATCCAGAACAATCTAGAGGAACTTATGAGAAAGAATGCTATCCATATCCAGAGGAAGAACTGTGGGAGTAGAAACACAGAAGAAAGATCATATAGTTTGTTGGGGATATGATTGGGGATTTTGACTTTAAATGATCACTCTATGGCAAATATGAATAACATGGAAATAGGTTTTGAACAATGATACATGTATAACCCAGTGGAATTGCTCCTCAGTTCTGGGAGGGGGGAGGGAACAGGGGTGGGAAAAATCATGAATCATGTAACCATGGAAAAATATCCTAAATAAAAATTTTAATTAAAAAAATAAATCATTATTTTTTAGGGCTAGTCATTTAACTAATTCTGAATTTATTTAACTATACAGCTACCTAGCCCATATTTCTCCATCTCCTCCCCAAGGCTGTCTTAACACTCTTTGGCAATTGCCTAGTTGACTTTCAGGCAATCTATTCATTCAATCTTTTCAAGCTTCCAACTAGTTCTCTACATTTCATCAATATCTTGTTTTTCACTTTTCCCTTTCATAATCCTGCAGTAGCCTTCACTTCAGCTAAAATCATGTTGTTAGCTACTATCTTTATGCAATTTTTTCTTTACTACCTTATTGCCTTTGTATGATGAGTCATTCTTTTCAGCCAGTATGTCTTACTTCCTATTCTGTGTCAACTAATGTCCTTAGTGCCTTAAAAGTTAAACCTTTGATTTACTCACATCCGAGAAGTCTTCCATGATTCATATGGAAATGGGGATTAAGTTCATTCTATCTAGTCCTAGAAGGCAGAATTAAGGACCTACATTTAGAATAATAATAATAACTAACTTTTTTAGAGTATGTACTGTGTGCCAAACAGACCTCAGGTCTCATTGAAATCTAGAATTCTGTGATTCTATGATTGTATTTAAAATGGCTGCACACCACTTCCTTTGGAATGTCTCTGAACCCTTCTGTCATTAGTTCAGACCAAATTTTTGCTTGTATTTTTTTTGTACCTTTAACTACACTAGCACTCCTCCTCATAGGCACATTGGCAGCATTGGAAAATGGTATAATGGTAACAAATGAAGTCAGTTTTATATTTTTTTTGGTATCTATAATCAGCCCTTAAGTCAGAGAATTGAAATAGAGGGTACCCAATAAATGTCATTATTCTGACTTGTTTTGCCTTCATATAAATTATTGAATTCTCTTGTTTATGATATTTATATGTCTATTGTACCTCCTTCTACTCTATCCCCCTTTGAATTTCTGCTAATGAAAAAGTACAATCTTGTAGAAATAGACTTTGAACTGTCATTAACCAAACTGGGAAGAATTTTCAGTTTTTAAAGATTTTTATATTTTATAAAAATAGAAATTAAAAAATAAGCTTCTTTCTTTCTTTTTATACATCTACTTTCCATTTTACACTCAATACTGTGCATTTGTTCCAAGGCAGAAGAGTAGTAAGAGCTAGGCAATGGTGGTTAAATGATAACTAGGAAGCTTCTGAGGCTAGATTTGAACTCACTAAGCTTCTTTCTAAATGTGTTTATAATCATGCTATTTTTTTATTATCAAGAACAAGAACAAGAGTAGAAAGGCAAGTCAATAACTTTAGAGGAACTATTAGAAGGCTTCAAAAAGTGAGCACTATAGGTATCCCAAAACTTGTAATAGTAATTATGTGGTTCTTTTTCATTATTTTATCTATTTCATTAACCCCCCAATTGCATGCAAAAAGATTTAACAATCATTTAAAAAAATTTGTCTCCAATTCTCTCTCCTCTTCAACCCTTCTACCTCCTTGAGAAGTCAAGCACTTTGATATTTAGTATAGAGATGCAATCATGAGACAATCATTTTGTAAAAGAAAACACAAACAAAAGAAGACAATAAAAATTAAGCTTAAAAATATGCTTCAATCTGCTTTCAGAGTTCATCAATTCTCTCTCTGGAGACAGATTACACTTCTCATCATGGGTCCTTTGGATCTATCTTGGATCATTATCTTTTTTTTAACCCTTATCTTCCATCTTAGAATCAATACTGAGTTGGTTCTAAGGCAGAAGAGTGGTAAGGGCTAGGCAATGGGGGTTAAGTGACTTGCCCAGGGTCACACAGATAGGAAGTGTCTGAGGTCAGATTTGAACCTAGAACCTCCCATCTCTAGGTTTGGCTTTCAAACCACTGAGCCACCCAGCTGCCCCTTGGCTCATTATCTTGATCAGTGTAGCCAAGACTTTCACAGCAAATCATTCTTACAGTATCGCTATTACTGTGTGTATTGTTCTCCTATTTTTGCTTACTTCCCTTTGCATTAATTCACATAAGATCTTCCCAGGATTTTCTGCTCACCATTTCTTATAGCATAATAGTATTTTATCACAATTATATATCATAGTTTTTCAGCCATTCCCCAGTTGATGAGTATCCCTTCAATTTCTAATTCTTTGCCTCACACCCCAAAAAGCTGCTATAAAGATTTTGTACAAATAGGTCCTTTCCTCTTTTCCTTGGTATCTTTGAGATACAGATATAGTTGTGGTATTGATAGGTCAAAGGATAAGTACAATTTTATAGATCTTTGGGCATAGTTGCAAGTTTTTCTCTGGTAAAACTGGATGACTCTACAACTCCACCATCCAAAAAAAACCAAAAACCAACAACAATAAAAATCAGGGAGGTTCAGAAACTAGAATGGATTACCTTGACCATGATTGAGATTTTATCACTAGAGGTATTCAGTGGGGGCTGAATGATCATTTTTATCTATGACAGTATTCTCTAAATATAAAAAAACTGCATTAGAATCCCAATTTTTCCATATTCTCTCTGGCATTTGTCATTTTCCTTTTCTGTTGTGTTAGTCAATTTGATGTGGTTCTTTACCCAGGCTTGTGCCTCTAAAATATCACATATCACTTATATTTTCAGGTCTTCATGATTTTCCTCTATAAAATGGTCCTTGCTTGCCACTTACTACTCAGAAATGTTGGAGAAAAATTCATATACATTTCTTTCAGTTTGGGAATCAAGGGCCTTATTGGTTTCTTTCTATTTATCCAATCCTATTAATTAACAATGTAGTAACATAGAGTATTGCATTGCCATTCTTAAAATAATAGTTTTAGAGATGGAAAAAATCTCAGAGGCTGGCTATCTTGTGCAACTATCTACTATTATAGATGAAAACAAATGAGTGCTAGGGATATTGATTCCCACTAGCAGGAAGCTTTTGAAATTGTTTCAAAAGTCAATACTATTGGGGACAACTAGGTGGTTCAGTGGATTGAAAGTCAGGCCTATAGATGGGAGGTGCTGGGTTTAAAGGTGGCCCCACACTTGTCTTAGCTGTGTGACCCTGGGCAAGTCACTTAACCAATTGCCTAGGTTTTGTTTGTTTGTTTGTTTGTTTTTTTTTGCTTAGAACCAATACATGGTATTGATTCTAAAATGGAAGGTAAGAGTTTTTAAAAACAAGCCAAATTTCCTTTATATCAAGCTGCCTCCATAGTTGTGGCAAATCAGAACAGAAAAAGGCATTCATTGTCTATGTCTTCATTTGTTGTTCCATTCTAAATGGAAGAGAAGGAAATGGAATGGAAGAATGAAAGTGTGATAAAAATGTGTAAATGTTCCTTCCCATTTCCTTTAAATATTTTAAATTCAGTGTGATCATAATCAAGTGACTGTGTGCCTCATAAACAAATTTGGATATCATATTTAAGGCATTTGGATATTCACTGAGATTGTCCTTTGTTCCTTAAAAGCTAAGCTTACAATTTATGCACATCCAAGAAGTCTTTCATGATTGATATGGAAAATTTTGGGCTAGAGGAAAGAATAAGGATCTATCTGCAGAACTTATAGGGAAGCTACTTGCAAATCACCATGAAGAAGAATCTTCCTAAAAATAAGGGCGGTACAAAAACTGGAATGGATTACCTTGACCATGATTGAGTTCCTATCACTAGAGATATTCATTGGAGGCTGAATGATCATTTTTATCTATGACAGTATTCTCTAAATTAAAAAAAAGGCACTTTCTTTTTTCTTTTTTTAAATTTTTATTTATTTGATTAATTAAGAGAATTTTTCCATGGTTACAAGATTCCCTTTCCTCCTCCTATCCTCCTCCCATAGCCAATGCACAATTCCACTGGATTTTACATGTTTAACTGATCAAAACCTATTTCCATATTATTGATATTTGCACTAGGGTGATCGTTTAGGGTCACTATCCCCAATCATATCCCCATTGAATCATGTGATCAAGCAGTTGTTTTTCTTCTGTTTTTCTGCTTCCACAGTTATTTCTCTGGATGTGGATAGTGTTCTTTCTTGTGAGTCCCTCAGAATTGTCCTGGATCATTGCATTGCTGCTAGTAGAGAAGTCCATTATGTTTGATTGTACCACAGTGTATCAGTCTCTGTGTACAATGTTCTCCTGGTTCTGCTACTTTCATTCTGCATCATTTCCTGGAGGTCGTTCTAGTTCACATGGAATTCCTCCAGTTCATTATTCCTTTTAGCACAGTAGTATTCCATAACCATCAGATACCACATTTTGTTTAACCATTCCTCAATCAAAAGGCATCCCCTCATTAAAAACGTACTTTCCTTTGCATGCCATGGGTCCAACTATAATATAGGACCAATCAAGATTCTTATGTGTTCATTGCTGGATAATACCTCATCCTCCCCACATGCTTGATATAGTTGGAGGAAATAACAGAGAGCTAGAAATAAGCCTATGCTGAGTCCAAGCTCTGCCCTTTCTAGTTAGATTTGTTGTTGTTTAGTCAATTTTCAGTCCTCTCTGAATCTCTGCAACACCACTTGGGGATTTCTTGGCAAAGATACTGCAATGCTTTACCATTTCCTTTCTAGGTCATTTTACAGATGAGGGAACTGAGGAAAATGAGATTAAGTGACTTGACTAGGTCCACAACTAAGTTTCTGAAGCTAGATTTGAATTCAGGAAGAAGAATCTTCCTGACTCCAGGCCCAGCACCCTGTCTACTGCTCCTTCTCCTTGTCCTTCCTACCTAGGTAATCATGGTCAAATCATTATACTTTTCTGAGCTTCTAATTCTTTATCTGCAAAATGGTGATGTTAATTTTGGAAGTGTGTTACCTCACATGGCTGCTGTGAGTATTAAGCAAGATAATGTCACATAAGGCCTGAAAAAATGTGAGCTCTTATTAAGATGACCACTTCAAAATATCTTGAGTATGAACTCAGCTAAGAATGTCTTCTCTCTGTTTTAAATTTTTTACAACAAGAACTCATGCCATGAAGAAGCCATCATAATGATGAACAGTGGCCTTAATTGCTATTAAAGGATATTTATGTTAGAATGACTAAGTTAAGAACCCTAATTGATTAGAGACACTTGGATAATGGAATCCACTGAGTCCCATTAGTACTGCATTGACATATTAGCTTATCTTCCTGCTTCAAAGCAAAAGGCTGCAGATGGGAGCCCCGCACTGTGGTACATCGAGGGCAAGATTTCTGACCTTAGATTTATGTTATCTAAAGCAACAAACCCAGCTGCCTACTTCATGGCCTGAATTACAGATTTCCCATTTAGCCAGACAACATGAATCTGCTGTTACAATTATGTCCCCGATTACAATCCCCTCAAGTGTGGATGGCATTGTAATGTGGCTGTTTACTTTGTTCTCTTCCTTTGACTTTGAGCAAAAGTATATCCAGGGTTCCATAAGTCCTCGTCTAAATAAGTTGCTCCACCTAATTATTGAGTAGAGCTGTCTGTAAGATAGATGTAGGTGATATTCTCTGGAGTCCAAGTTCTCCTTTCACAGCAGTGTTTGTGTCTTCCTTCAGAGAAGATATTTCATCAAAGCTCTGCAATCAGAGAAGCACTAAAACAAATCTTCCCCTTTGTTGAGGGAAAGAACACTACTAATGCTGAGAGGAAAGGACACTCTCTCAGATCTAGACGTATTTTTTTGAGAATCAGTACTGTATGGCCAGTTCTGAACTGGGTCCTAATTTCTCTTCCTGGAGTCTGCTCCAGAGCTGTTATTCTGTCGACTGAATCCCTGGAATTGAGAAGAACCATAGAGTTCATCTGGTTCAACTTCATTTTTGACTGAAGAGAAAACTGAGATCCCAAAACCACATGTCTAAATTTTCAAGTCTCAGCTAAAGTTCCATCTTCTGCAAGAAGCTTTTCCTAATCCTTCCTTAATCTTATTGTTTTTCCTCTAAGTTTTCTCCCTATTTTTCTAGTACATATCTTGTTTGTATATTGTTTGCATGCAGTCTCCCCATTAGACTGTGAGATCTTTGTGAGCAGGATCTGTCTTTTGTATTTCTTGATAGCCTCAACACTTGGCACAGTACTTGAAACACAGAACATACTAGTAAATGTTGGTTAATTAACTGACCAAAGTCATTTAGCTATTAAGTTTGAGAGCTAGGACTGAGTTTCTGAGTCTATGGCCTACCTACCACCTCCAATTCTGAGATGTTTTGCATATTCTCTGAAAGAAGGGAAGAAAATTCCACAAAAAACAAGCACTTATTAAGCACCTTCTATGTGCCAGGGACTAGGCTAGGCATTAGGGATACAAAGACAAAATTAAAACAGTCTCTGCATTCAAAGGCATGAGTTTCTATGGGAAAAAAACAACCTACATATTCATTAACTAACACAAAATAAATCTAAAGTAATTTCAGGGATGTGGGCAGCAATGGTGAGTAAGAAAATCAGGTGAGGTCTAGGGTAGTAGATGGCACTTGATCTTTGAATAAAGTTGTGATTCCAAGAGATGAAGCATGAGAGAGGCCTTAACAGAGGGAATGGACAGCCTATATACATAGGAATGGAGGCAGGAGATAGAATGCAATACATGGGCTTGTTTGACCATAATGCAGAATGCATCAAAGGGACCAAAAATAGCTTGAAAAGACAGGTTGAAGTTAGATTTCATCTTCAAAGCAATATGAAGTCACTGAAGTTTCTTGAATAGGAAAGTGATATGGTCAGAACTATGCTTGAGGAATGTCAGTTTGGGAGATGAGTAGAGGATGAACTGGAGAAAAAAGAAAGAGAAACTGGAAGCACAAAGACCTATTGGAAGACTATTGTAATAGTCCAAGAGTGATGAGTTAGTGTCATGTTCATGTGAGTACAGAGAACGGGACGAGTATGAAAAGTATTATGGAAACAGGGGAGAGTGGCAAGTTGAGTAAGCTGGAAAGGCAGAGAATGTTTGTACCATTTCTTTTTTTTTAAAAAAACCCTTACCTTCCGTCTTGGAGTCAATACTGTGTATTGGCTCCAAGGCAGAAGAGTGGTAAGGGTAGGCAATGGGGGTCAAGTGACTTGCCCAGGGTCACACAGCTGGGAAGTGTCTGAGGCCAGATTTGAACCCAGGACCTCTCATCTCTAGGCCTGACTCTCAATCCACTGAGCTACCCAGCTGCACCTGTTTGTACCATTTCTGAGAGTAAAAGAAGGTTGGTTTTAGAAGCGAAGACAATATGTGCTGTTTTAAATATGATAATCATAAGTCTGAGATGTGTGTTGAACATCTAGGTGGTGATGCCCAGTAGGCAGTTAAAGATATAGAACTAGTGCTCAAGATAGACAAGGACTAGAACTGTAAATTTGATAACCATACATCCAACTTCACAGAGGTGATAATTGAATCATTGAATCAATCCATGGTAGCTGATAGTGTGTGTGTGTGTGTTCATGTGTGTGAGAGAGAGAGAGAGAGAGAGAGGGAGGGAGGGAGGGAGGGAGACAGAGACAGAAAGACAGAGAAAGAGAGAGAGGGAGGGAGACAGAGACAGACAGAGGTAGAGGGAGACAGAGACAGAGAGACAGAGAAAGAGAGAGAGGGAGGGAGACATGAGAGAACACAGAGAAGACACAAGAGAGAGACATAGAGAGAGAAACAGAGAGAGGGAGGGAGACCTGAGAGAAAACAGAGAAGACACAAGAGTTTCCCAGAGAACACCCAACCATCTGTGGCAGAACTTGGTTGATGATCTAGCAAAGGTAATTGAGCAGGAATTGTTAAAAGAACCAGGAGAAAGAGGTGTCATGAAAACCTCTGGCAAGGAGAATATACAAGAAGAAATGGTAGTCAATTGTGTCAAAATATGAAGGAAATTCATGAAGAATGAGGTCTAAGAAACGGGATGTGGCATTTGGCAGATCACTGGCAGCCATAAAGAGAGAATGTTCAGTCAGGTGGTGAGGTATAAGAATAGGGTAACACTGTGAAGAAGGCTATGCAGAAAGACAGCTTTTTTTTGTAGAAGTTTGTCAGGGATAGCAGAATTTTGAAGGGATGGCAGGGTCAAGGGAAGATTTTTTTTAAACTAGGAAAATTCTGAATATTATTTTTTGTAAAAAGGAAAGAGTCAAGCATAAAGAGAGATTAAATATTGGAAAAATCAGAGAGAAAATTAGAAAAAGAGCAGGGAGATGATTGAATGGCAAGCTCTCATAGGAGATCACAAAATATGAGGGTCAAGGTCACAAACAGAGTCACTTTGGAAAGGAAAGGATCACTTTTACCTTCAAGAAAGGAGTATAGAATAAGGAAAGGAAATGTGGTGTAATGTTAAAAGTATTTGAGTTCTTAATGTTTTGTGGAAGGAAAATAAGTCACATAGGAGCTCCTTTGCCTCCTTGACCCCAAAAGAGTTAGCCATGGGGATAGGTCCTGCTCCTGCATAGAGTCTCTCCAGTTTCACAAAAAAAAAGAGGAAGTATTTTTTCTCTCCATGTTCTTTAAAGCCATTGAGGGCTCCATGAATATTCTGCAACAGCTTAAAGTCAAAGTGAACAAAGGATCTATAAGACTGAATTCACTTGACTATGGGGCCTTAGGTAATGACTGTAGCACACAGACCAAGCTATGTGGTCAATAGCCACAAGGGAATATGTTCTCTATAGCAGCATAATAGTTGTACTGTCTTCTTAGCAAGCTTTTGAAATAAATCACTTGGCTCTATCTATACTACATCAGATCATGACAGACAATTTGGACCAAGGTACAGACAACCCAAGCCATTTGTGTGGAAAGTTGTCAACACACATTTATTAAAGTTCTATGTTCATAGCATTCTGTTGGTTGCTGAAGGAGATGCCAACCTAAGTAAGGCATGACCTCTGTTATGATTGTTGAGGGACTTGATAGTAAACATGTATTTATTAAGAAAAGATAAAGCAGAAAGCCCCAGATGACAAAGGAGCTCCTTAGGTTTAAACAGGAAATCAGATAACACAACTAAACTTCCTGTAGAATCCCCTCAACCAATCACTGTGTGTTTCTTCAGGAAGATTAGCCTCCTGGCACCAATTGATGTTTCAATTAATGATAACTAAACCAATATCAGAATAACAATAATAATTCAATAACACATCTGACTAAAGATATTACTGATGGTAGTTAAGCTTAACTTCAGGGAGTAAGATTGGATCCTCCTCTGACCCTTTAACTTGCCCTAGAACTTCCTTGAGGCTGACCTGTTGCCAGGCCAACCAACAAAAGGTCAGTAGCTAGATTGACTTTTATAAAGAAATCTTTTACTGGTGTTAATCAAAACAACAAGGGAAACTGATAGAAGGGAAGAGGGTTATTAGGAATCCCTAAATGAAGTTTGATCTTAGCCCTAAGTATTATATTTAACAGCTTTAGAATGTTGAGAGCTGAACTAACCAGGCCCACTGGCCCAGGCAGGCCACTGGTCAATCTGGCCTGCTTTGGTGGATACTGCTTGCCTCTAGACAAATTAGATGGTAGCTAGATTGAAGATAAATTGATGAATAGATGCTTGACTGCTGACCCAGGGCTGACAAGCCCTGGGCCAGACAATGAATAATTAGTTGGTTGAAATATATTTTGTTTCCTAAGAAATTGTTGGGTTTGTCAATGAGATGTTGCTATTGGTCAGCCAACATAGATAAACTTACCTAAGTAATCTAAACACATGTTCTCCTCCCTCAACCCTGGATCTCTGGCTCCAAAATGTGTCACTGGATCCAGTCTCTGCCTCCCTTCTATAGGGCACAGCCCAACCAACAATTGGTCTCATGCCCCAGGATGGCATCAGGAATCTCCCAAGATTCCAAGTGTCCAACTGCAAACTGTGCCCCCAGGCATGGCTTCTTGCAAATCCTTGCAAAACTTAACTTACATCTCTGACCTCACAAAGGGCAAAGACTCAAAGAATCTTTAGAGCTGGAAGAGGTCTTAAAATTGGCTAGTTCAAACCCATCAGTGTACTGATGACAAAAGCCAAGAGAGATTCACTTGCCCTAATATCATACAAGTAGTTAATTGTCAGGGTTAAAATTTGAAAACAGATTGTCTGACTACAAATATAGTATTCCACTCCTCTGAACCATGCTGCCAATAAAGGGAAAGGACAGATATACCACTAATACTTATATTAAAAAGTACATAAAAGAGATATAAACCACATTTTCAAAGATCTGAAGGAGGAAAACTCATTTCTGAATGCAACATCCAGGAAGTCTTCATGGAAGAAATGGCTTTTGAGCAAGAACTTAAGGGACAAATAGAATTTCAACAGGAAAAGATAGAGAATAAATATTATAGCCAACATTCCATATATAAGGAACAAGTATGAGTAAAGATTGGATATCTTTATATCCAATATCCAAAGGACTCTATATGACACACATAGGGGATAGAGCTTAGATTGTGAAAAGCCTTAAAAAATGTAAAACCAAATTAACCATGTCAATGACTGTTAGACATAACTATTATACTAGACCTTATAGAGTTCAGAAACTGGATTGGAATTCAGAAAATTGGATTTGAAATAAGGAAGGCAAAAGAAGTCTCTGTTATACCACAAACTATTTGTTAATCCTAAAGTACGATATAAAGGTGAGACATTATTTGCTATGTGTACTTAGAAAAATTACTTTAGCTTCCTAAGTCTCAGTTTCTTCTTCTGTAAATGGAGGAGATTCTTCTGTGAATTAAACACATTTTGAAGTCTCTTCTAGTTCTAAATTATATGCTATGGAAATCTATTATAGTTCAGCCATGCAAATTTGCAACTTGAAATTAGCATGCATTCCTGTACTTCCAAATTACTTCCCATTTAGATGTCTATTTTTAATTCTCTTATTATCTTTTGTTACCCAAAGGTGCTGGGAAGACAAGGAGTTTATTCTTGTTTTTGTGCATTGTTTTAATCTCACAATTTTAAGGGCATTTTTATTCTCTAACTACACATAGAAAATGTGTAGTTGGAAGTTCCTTTGGAAACATTATAAATACATGGTTTCATACTGGTCTCTTCCAAAACCTCCTGTTGGACACAAAACTTGGAGAGCTATTCCCCTATAATTTTTTCCAATACAGATTTAATGTTTAACTATTGTTAATGGATTTTTAAAAAGCAATTAATTGTTTGTTACATTTAAATACCCATTTAGCTTCCTCTTTTCCTCCCCTCCCTTCCATCAGAGAAGGCAACATTTGACAAAGATAGATGTGTATATAAAATTATGTTTAGTTATTTCTATTTATCAGTTCTTTGTGGACATAGACAAGTCATTCTTCAAATAATATTTGTGCCTGTGTATTACGTTTTCTTGGTTCTGCTCATTTCACTCTTCATATTTTCATGTAGGTCTTTTCTTGTTTTTCCAAAATTAACCTGTTTGTTTGTCATTTTTTATAGCATAATAGTACTCCATCACATTCATATACCACAATTGATTGATCATCTCCCATTTGATGGACATCCCTTTGATTTCCACTTCTTTTCCACCACAAAGAGAACTGTCATAAATATTTTAGAACCTATGGTTTCTTTTCCACTTTCCTTGATCATCTTGGGAAATAGTTGTAATAGCAGTATTGCTGGGTCAAAATGAATACACAGTTTTATAATTCTTTGAACATAATTCTAAATTTTTCTCTAAAATGGTTGGATCAGTTCAATAGATTTTAAAGAAATTGTTCACCTGGATTTCATAGCTAGAAGATTTGGGAGCATTATAAGGTTGAATGGATAGAATACTTTTCAACTTGAACTTCATCTACATATAGAATTGTACTGTTGTTTTTTTTAGAAGCCAGATAGGCAAATATCTAGCAGTATGATTTGGGTATTTTCCTGATCTAGAATAAAAGGGTTCTGTTTAAGGCCAGGCAGCTATGTAGCACAATATATAGAGCAATGGGTCAGGAAGTAGGAAGACCTGAGTTCAAATTTGACCTCTGTCACTAGCTGTGTGACTCTAGGCAAAAACTTGTCTGCCTCAATTTTGTCCAATGTAAAATGGGGATAATAACACTTGGTTTCTATGAAGATTAAATGAGATAATATTTGCAATATGATAGGTGCTTAATCAATGCCTATTGCCTTCCCTCCTTCCCTAATCCTAGCTTTGCTACATTTTACCTGTCTGACTTAGGTCAAATTGCTCAGTCTCTCCATGTCTCAAATTGTCTATTTATGAAATGGAAGGATGTGGGTAAGACTAAATGGAATTTAAGAACTCTTCCAACTATAAACCCATGAAACTATGATCTTGTTAAAAAAAAAAAGTCCTAGGGAGCAGCTGGGTAGCTCAGTGGATTGAAGAGTCAGGCCTAGAGACGGGACGTTCTAGGTTCAAATCCGGCCTCAGATACTTCCCAGCTGTGTGACCCTGGGCAAGTCACTTGACCCCCATTGCCTACCCTTACCACTCTTCTGCCTTGGAGCCAATACACAGTATTGACTCCAAGACGGAAGGTAAGGGTTTTTTAAAAAAAAAGAAATGGTACAAACATTCTCTGCCTTTCCAGCTTACTCAACTTGCCACTCTCCCCTGTTTCCATAATACTTTTCATACTCGTCCCATTCTCTGTACTCACATGAACATGACAGTAACTTATCACTCTTGGACCCCCATTGCCCACCCTTACCAAGCTTCCACCAAGGAGCCAATACACAGAAGTTAAGGGTTTTAAAAAAAAAAGTCCTCCTACAACTGAAATATCTTGTTTATTGCTTGGAATTTCACCATTTACCTAGTGTTTGACAAACCCAAAGATCTAAGCTTTTGGAAAAACTCACTGTATCATAAAAACTGCTGGGGAAACTGGAAAACAATATGGTACAGACCAACACCTCATGCCATATATCTGTATTGGCAAATCTATGGCATGCATGCCACAGTGGGCTGCTCCCCTCCCCCTGTCCATATGCCTGAGGACATTCCTCACTCCCCTACCCCTCTGACAAGCAGCCTAATGGGAGCCCCTCCCAAATCTGGGGTAAGGTGCTGGAGAGCGGGGGCTTACATGCTTCCTGAGGATTGCAGTTTAGGCACTTGGTCTCTAAAAGGTTTGCCATCACTGCCATATACCAAGGTAAAGTCAAAATGGATACATGACTTAGAAATTAAGCATGATACCATAAATAAATCAGAGGAATACAAAATAGTTTGCTTGTCAGATTTATGGACAAAGGAAGAATTTATGTCCAAATAAGAGAGAGAACATTATAAGATGTAAAAAAGATAACTGAATATATTAAATTTAAAAGATTTTACATAAACAAAATAAATGCAACCAAGAACAGAAGGGAAATAACAAAGTGGGTAGGAGGGGAATTTATAGAAACTGTCTCTCACAAAGGCTTTATTTCTCAAATATATTGAGAAAGGAGTCAAATTTAAAAGAAACAAAACATTCCTCCATTGACAAATAGTAAACAGGTATGAATTCTCAGATGAAGAAATCAAAACTATCTTTAATCATATGAAAAAATCATTATTAATTAGAGAAATGCAAATAAAACCACTCTGAGGTACCACTTACACCTATCAGACTGGGTAATATGACAAAAAAGTTAAATGAAAAATTTTGGAGTAGATGTGGGAAAATTGAGACACTAATGCATTGTTGGTGGAACTGTGAACTGATATAGTCGCTCATGAGAGCAATTTGGAACCATAACCAAAGGGCCACAATACTGTGCATACCTTTTGACCCAGAAATCCCAATATAAGTGCCTATATCCAAAAGAAATCAAAGATAGAGGAAAAGGATCTACTTTTACAAAAATATTTATAGCAGCTTTTTCTGGTGGCAAAGAACTGGGAACTGAAGAGATGTCCATCAGTTGAGGAATGGCTGCACAAGTTGTGATATAAGATTTTAATGTAATGTTATTGTGCCATAAGAAATAACAAACAAGACAATAACACACATGCACACACATACACACACACACACACAAACCTGAATATACTAATATGAGGTGATGCAAAGTGAAGTAAGCAAAATCAGCAGAACATTGTACACAGTAATAGCAATAAAGTAAGATGACCAACTGTGGATAACAACTATTATCATCGATACAAGGATTCAGGACAGTTCCAAGGGACTCATGATGAGAATGAAAATTCACTGCGTGAGAATGAAATGACAGAGTCTGCATGCAGATTGAAGCATATCATTCTTTACTTTTTTCTCCATGAATTTTTCTCTAGTGTTAGCAATATGTCTTGTTTCAAAACATAATGAACAGGGAAATGTATATTTTATGATAATAAATGTATGATCTATATCATCAAGCCTGCCATCTTGGGGAAGAGGGAGGGGTGGGAGAAAGGAAAGGAGAGAACAAGCAACACAAAATGTCAGAAAATGATTATTAAAAGTTGTATCAACATGTAGGATTTAAATTAATGTGCAATACTTCAAGTATTACTTTTTTATAAAGTATATTATCTGACAAAATAGAACCACATGACTAAGTTTTCTACTTGCTCAAAATGTCCACTCTACCAAGGCTGCAACAGGAAGGAAAAAGAGGCACAGAGACTGACCGCCATCCAATTTATAGCCTGTCTCCATCAGCATGTGACAGGAAGTGAGTGGGGTTCTGGGAATCATAGTTTTGCTGGGGATCGTATTTTTAGGGTAACATTTTAATTACACAAACATGAAATCTAGAAAAAAATTTTAAAGAAAAAAAAAGGAATTTCATCATTAATGATTCATTCTCCCTAAGGATTTCTTTGAAAATGTGAATCTTCCTGGGAAAGGCAATACTATTAAGTCACTGGAGCCTTGGATTTAGAGATGGTTTGAATCTTGACTGTATATATTATCTATGTGATCTTCTCTCATTTTTCTCATCTGTGATGATGAGTTTAGGTGTCTTTTTAATTCTAAAACTTATGACCTGAGTATGAATAATTTTATCAATTTGCTTTTTTTCCTTTCTTGACAGGTAAATACTGAATTCTTGGGGGAAGAAGGTGATGAAAGGAGATAAACAGAAAGAGAAGGGGAAGACAGTAAAAACAAATTTAGCCTTTTTATAGTTTTGTTTCAGAATAGCTCTGCTTAGTATCTGAGCATTAAAAAAATTCAATTAGAATGAATTTCCCCTTGGAATTTAGGAAGACTTTTTTAGAGTGATCAGAGGATATAGATTTAAAGGGAATCTTAGACTTATAGTCTAACTCCTTCATTTTACGGATGAAGACACTGGGGTCAAGGAAGTTGAAGACTTCTGCCCTATGTTACATAGAATTCAAACCCAGGTTCACTAGATACAAATCCAGAATTCTTTCAGCTACATATACTGTGGCAGGAGAAAAGGAATAACTGGCCTCTTTTTTCATTTCTCTCTCTGCACATCTCTTTGTGATATAGAGGGAAGCAATAGCCTGGAAGTCCTGAATCTCTCACTGCAGTTCCAGTCACACAACCTCTCTGGGTTAAATAGCTGGCAACCTGCTCAGACACAGCCCCCCTGCAAAATGAAAAGAGACGTTATCCATTCTTTATGAAAAAGCTTCAGGCAGTCTCTAAGGCTGTCTCTATGAAATACCCTAACAACAGGTCAAAAAGGGAAAAATTCAGCCAATTAAGCAGTTGTTTTGTGTACACGATGCCAAACTTCTAGTTCTGACTATTTCCCCCAGGTAATTAATTGAGCTTTGTGTTAAATTGAATGAATCGACTGATTGTTTGGGCATCTGACTAAGGTCACCACTGTGAAGCTATCCAACAGCTTTTTCTTTATACTGTTGAAGCAAAGAGTGGGAGAAAATGAGCCAGGACCACCATAATAAGTGAGGTGGGTACAAAGGAGTGAATGGTCTTGGTTCACAAATGAGCCATCAAGGTACAGGGAGAGAAAGCACACACCCACAGTCCCTGCAGACAAAGTGGGGCATCCATACTGAATTTCTTGGCCAGGATCTGCCTTTACTTCTTAGGAAACTGTCCCTCCACCTCCCCACTCATGGAATACTCTTTCTCCTTCCTACCATTTCTTGGAATCCTTAACTCCCTTTACTTCTCAGGACAAATGACGCCTCCCACCAGAGGCTTTTCCTGATTCTTGACTTCTCTCTTCCAATCCTCCTCCATATTATCTGAACTTATTTGGTACTCATGTTGCATTTACTTATCTATGTACAGGTTGTTCCCTGTCCACCCTCTACCAATTGAATAGAAATTCTTTGGTATTTCTAGGACCTGGCACATAGTAATAAGTGACTCATAGATGCTTTTTTGAATTAAATTGAGATGAATTTGGAAAAGCACATCTCTCCATATTCATAAGTTTTCAGGTGGGGTGTATTGGGTATTCAAGAAGCACTAACATCTCTGGTGTAAGGTCTCACTGAAGCTTTGGGCTGCTTATCCACTTTTAGGGTCCACTTTTCATCCAACTCTCACCTGTGGCACCTAGAAGCTGTAACATGGGCAGTGGCCACACTCTGCTAAAATTGTCTTGGCAGGTAGTCTAACGCAGGTGAGAGTAATCAACAGGTCTCAGTCCTTCAGTGAGAGAGGAAAGTGTCTACTATAAACATATTCAGACTTCCCTGGCAGGAGGTGTGGATGAGAACAATTTGTTCCAATGACCATGAATATGGCTGGAACAGGTGTTATGGAATCCTTTCAGCTAGGTCAGACTTGGAAGATGCCAAGGTGCTACTGCATCATTCCAGGACATCACCAGTCATCTCGACTTTTGTCTCACCACTGGATTTTGATGACTCTGGAAGAGAGGATGAGACTGATGACTTTATATCACTCTGCCTCACTTAAAGCTAATCTATGTATGAGCAAGTCTAGAAGGCACACTGGGATGTCATTGGTTCTCCTTGAAAATGAAGGACAAGTAATAATGAATATTCAGAACTGGGTGGGAACCTTAGATATCTTTTAATATAACCCTTCACTTTACAAGTGAGAAAATGGACATCTAGAATTTGAACTAATTTTTTCTAAGGTCATATCATGAGATAATGGCAGAATCAGGACTAGAACCCAGTTCTCTTGCTTCTTAATTCAGATCTGTTCCTACTATTCAGTGCTGCCACGGAATGTTTTTCTTTTTTAAAATGCAAATTCAATTATACAAAATAAATCAAAGGAAGTAAGGAAGTTTAAGGGAAATATTTTAAAATTTCATTCACTATGAAAGGATATCTATTTGCAATATGGACAAAAATCCAAATTTGCTGAGATATATGCATTGCAACTTCCACCTTGAAGGTAGTATTATAAAACATAACTAACAATCACTTTTGGAAACAAGAGTCAGGCCAGCCCACAAACTCAGCCAAGTAATACAAGGTCACGTATAAAGAGATGAAATGGCCAGCATGTACCCAGGTGACCAATTTACTGCGTGGGCGGGATAGTTCCTGAGGTGTCACAAATATGAGTCAGGCAAAAGCATAGACGTTCATACTGATTAACCACCTGTCAGGCTGATACTGAAAGACTCAGGATGCAAATGGAAGGAGGGGGAAAAAAGATAGCCAGTTAGGTTTGTTGAAGGCTTTGGATTCAGTGTCACCACTTGAGAGTGGGTGAAAATCAATATCGTCTCATGAAGGTCCATCTCTGGGTCTTCAGTCTCTCTGCTACAAGTCTCCTCTGCAAAGATTTAATCTTCTCCTATGAACATCTTTAAATTCACTGTTATGTAGATGAAGGGAAGGAATAGATCTTCACACTCATCAAATCCAAACCCCTCATTTTACAGTTAAAGTCACTGAGACCCAGAGTAGTTGAGTATTTTGCTCAAAGCAGCATAGGTACTAAAAGCCTTAGTAAAATCAATATTTCCATTCATTGCCAGGAATGAATCCAGTATTATTTCCACTGTACCAACTTGAGGAAAGAAACCTTTACAAGAAGCAGGAAGTTCTTGATCTTTTGATCCTATTTGCTTCCTGGAGGAGATAATATAATTAAAAGTACAAGTATAAGAAAGGCCAACCATTGGCCGCAGGACAATTATTTATTGAAGACAATTCTTAAAACATTTTTATTTTGGAATTTGTTAATTTAAATATCCAGTTAAGGAGCCAGCTATATGCTCAGTGGATTGAGACACAGACCTAGAGACAGGAGGTTCTAGGTTTGAATCTGGCCTCAAACACTTCCTACCTGAGTGCCTGGGCAAGTCACTTACCCCGAATTACCTCGCCCTTACCACTCTCCTGCCTTGGAACTTATACACAGTATTAATTCTGAGATGCAAGGTAAGAGTTTAAAAAATACTGAATCAATTAATTCTCTCCCTTCCCCTCATTAGAGAAGGTATCATTTGACAAAAAATATATGTGTATTTATAAAACTATGATTTATTTATTTCTATTAATCAGTCCTTTCTCTGGAGGTAGACATACACTAGTTATTAACGTATTCAAGATTAGAATAGAAGGAAAGCAGTAAGTTGGGGAAAAATTTTTACAGATGGTTTCTTGAATAGAGGTCTCATATTTAAAACTTTGTCAAACATATAAGAATATGAGCCAGTCCTCAAATGATAAGTGGTCAAAAGATATGAACGGTTTTGGAATGAAGAAATCAAAACTGTATATAACTATATGAAAATAATACTCTAAATCTTTATTGATTAGAGAAACGCAAATTAAAACAACTCTGAGATATCAATTCAAAGGTATCAGGTTAGCTAAAATGATAAAGAGGACATAATGACAAATGTTGGAGCAAATGTAGGAAAGTGGGGACACTAATACACAATGTTGGTGGAACTGTGAACCAATGCATCTACTTTGGAGAGCATTCCTGAATTAAAACTCAAAGGGTGATGAAATTGTATATACCTTTTGACCTAGCAATACCACTATTAGGTTAAAGGTTCTATAGGGGTTGAGATTTTTATTGGTTGAAGGAATGCCCAAGTGTTTATACCAATGAAATTATAAATACTTGAAGTAATGAAATAAACACTAAAAAAAAACTCAGTTCCAGACTAGATAATACCTGTTTTCTTAGCTAATCTTTAACTAACATTTTCCAGGCCTACTTAAGCTTTTAGTTTTTTTTCCTAGACACTTACAAATCATTCTCATGTGAATTCATTAAAAAATCATCTTCACGGGGGCAGCTGGGTAGCTCAGTGGATTGAGAGTCAGGCCTAGAGACTGGAGGTCCTAGGTTCAAATTCGGCCTCAGACACTTCCCAGCTGTGTGACCCTGGGCAAGTCACTTGACCCCCATTGCCTACCCTTACCACTCTTCCACCTATAAGTCAATACACAGAAGTTAAGGGTTTAAAATAATAAAAAAAAAAGACTTTAAAAAAAATCATCTTCACATGTTAAAACCAGTGGAAATGCATGTCGGCTATGTGGTGGTGGTAAAAGGGGAGTAAAGGGGAAAGCAAAAATGTGAATAATGTAACCATGGAAAATTTTTCTAAAAAATAAAGTATTTAAATCTAAAAAAATAAAAAATAAAAAAATAAAAAATTCATCTTCCAATGAAGAATTTGATCAGCCCTAAAGCCTCCTTCTATACTCCTATAAGCTGAGTTCTTTTCTCATGTTTTCCATTGAATTTACTGTTCTAAAGCCACCAATGTCCTCCAAGTCAATCACAATGACTTCTTTATCTTCAGTTTTTTCAACTTCTCTTTTGTGTGATATGCCAACTTCTCAACAAGGTTTATATTTCCTTTGCCTTCTGGGGTACTGTATTATAACTTGTTCATATCTCTTCTTTATATTCTTTACTTATCCCTAATTTTCTTCTCAGACTCTTATTTTCAATATCTCTTAATACAATGTTTATTTCCCCACTTCTCTATAACTATAATCATTATTCTCCATTAGAGCTTCAGTTACAATTTGCCTTTCATAGCACTTTGCTGTTTAGATGACCCTTTTTCATTTCAAGTGTATGTTCAATCTAAAAATAGAACTCAAACAATACCTTTTTCCCAATACTGGCTTCTCTTCAGCTTTCTTATTTTTGACAATGACACCACCATTGCCCTGATCCTTCAGGATTTAAATCATGCTTTTGATTCTTCCTTTGGCCATTGTCCTCAAATCCAATTAGTCATTAATTCCTGAAACTTCTTGCACAGAATAAATTTTCAAATTACTAATTTCTGATTCTCTCATTCTATTTTATTCATGCCTGTATTTCTGCACACAGTTTAGTCCTGATGGATCTCTTTCTCCCATCTAACAGGCACACCACTGTCATATTAATCTTAGTGAGGCATTGCTTTTATCATATTCCATCTCTGTAAAAAATATAAAGGCTATTTATTGGATCAAATCTAAATACCTTACCCACTTTTCAAGGCCTTTCATCAATTGCTATCACCTTAGCTATCCATTTGCTTAACAATGTAAACCCCTCTGCTCCCCCTAGGAAAGACTTCAAAACCCTCTCTTATAGCCACCACCTTCATTCCATTCCCCAGTGGTACTGTTTTGTGTATCTGTTTTTTTCTCCCTTTGCTTGGAAATGCCATTCCCTATATTAATCTAAATCATAAATGAATTTCAAGATTCTACTAGAGTCATTTCCATCTGTGAAGCCTTCTTAAACTAATCCAAATCTAGTGTTTATTCTGAATTCCTACAGAAGAAATGTACATTTTAGGGATAGGGAATTTAGCAATTTAATTGCTTGGAGAAATAGGACAAAAGAAATCCTTTAAGTCTTCTCTTTTCTTTTTCTGTGACTTAAATGGAACACAGGATCTTAGATTTAGGGAAGGAAGAGATTTTTGAAGGAAGCATTGGTACAGTAGATAAGTCATTGGGCTTGGAGTAAGAAAGATCTAAATTCAAATCCAGACTCAGACAGTTACTAGCTGTGTGACAGGGGGCAGGCAAGTCACTTCATCTGGCTCAGCAACTACAAGAAACGATGGTTTCTTCAACTGTAAAATGGAAATATTAAGAGCACCTACCTGTCAGAGTTTTATGAGGATCAAATGAGGTAATATTTATAAAGTGCATGGCATGCTTCCCTACACATTTCATGGGCTGCATAAATGCTTATTCCCATTCCACCTTCCCCTTTTCCTTCCTTTTATCTGGTTCAATCCTCTCATCAATTGCCAGGATGATAATTTTAAAAAAAATTGAAAGGAATTTTCTTACTCTAAGTCACATAAGAGTCTAAACTAAAGAGCTCATGTAGTAAAAGGAGAAAAATAAATCTAAAAGATTTAGAATTTATAGATAATAGGAAGATATGAGGCAGCTGGGTGGTACAGTGGATAGAATGCCTGATCTGAAGTCAGGAAGACATCTCTCTCAGTTCAAATCTGGCCAAAACTTACTAGCTAAGTGATCCTGGGCAAGATACTTAACCTTAACCCTATTTGCCTCTGTTTCCTCATCTAAAAATATATGGAGAAGGAAATGGCAAGTCATTCCAGGACCTTTGCTGAGAAAACTCCAATCGGGTCACAAAAGGTTAGACACAACTGAAAAACAATTGAAGAAAAAGAAGATAGGGACAAAAACTGAACAGAATAAATAAGAAGGCTTAGCTTGTGATCTGGATTCATCTTTGGAGGGAATATCCAGAGAGATGAGATTACAGATGTATATAATTCAGATGGTAATAGTTATATATATTTGCTTAGGATGTTAAGAATTGATCATGGAGGCAACTAGGTATCACAGTGGGTAGTGTCAGACCTGGAGTTGGGAGGTCCTTGGTTCAAATATAACTTCGGACACATTCTAGTTGTGTGACCCTAGGCAAATCACTTAATCCTGTTTGCATAGCCTCTGCCTTTCTGTCTTATAGTGTTACTAAGAGAGAAAGTAAGGGTTACAAAAAAAAGTGCAAAAGGGTTAAAAAAAAAACCAAAACTTCAGGGGCAGCTGGATGGCTCAGTGGATTGAGAGCCAGGCCTAGAGACAGGAGGTCCTAGGTTCAACTCTGGCCTCAGACACTTCCTAATTATGTGACCCTGGGCAAGTCACTTAAACCCCCATTGCCTAGCCCTGTAACAAATAAAAAATTAATATGGAAGGATATATATGAAAAAGATATTAGGGTTTAAAAATATTAAAAAAAACTTCAGTATAGAAGAAGATGGATCATGAATGAATGAAAGGATGGGATGGAACCTTCATTTTATATGAGTTAATAAAAATATAAAACATTCTCTTCTCTAAGCCCAGTTCAACTTATGAGCTGAATATTCAGTGAACAATAAAGCTAAAGGAAACAATACCAAATTGGCAGGGAAGACAACCAGTTTACAGAATCAAAAGATTCCCCTAGGTGGTGAAAACTATGAAATGTTTCGTTAGTTGTTTAGTAGAACACTGAATAAGTAAGTTAATTTAGGGAGTACTATCATTTTTATTGTACAACATATCCCCAAAGTTTTAGTGCAGTTTAAATTTTTAATGGATTAAAACTACACTAATACTTTTGGAACACCCTTTATGAACAAAAACAAACAAACCCAAAAAACTTCATCCAATACTACCTAAAGTATTAGCAATTAAATGACACTATCTTAATGTAGTTTAAGCAATTTAAGTGTTAAACTTTGGAGGACTTTTGGGACACCCTTCATTAGCTTGATCTACCCAAGGACAATGACTATTTTGCCTATTATATAGATCTGTCTTTATATCTTCAAAAAGTGTTTTAAAGTTAAACTTCTTTAACTCCTAGGTAAATCTTGGTAGATATATTTTCAAATATTTTTTACAGCTTCTGTAATTATTTTTAAAGTTATTTCTCTATTTAACTCTTCTTGTTTAGTGTTAGTAACATAAAGGAGGGTTGATAATTTATGTAGATTTATTTTATATCTTACTTTGATTAATTTATTCATTGTTTCAATTAATTTTCAGTTGACTCTCTGATGTGTAAAATGTGATAATTTTGTTTTCCTTTGCCTTTTTTTGGTCTCTTGATTTCTCTTTCTTGTATTATTGCTACATAATTATTTCTAGCCCTACTAAATGCTTATGGCAATAATGGCTATTCTTGTTTTTCTCAAAATCATAATGAAAGCCTGTATTTTTTCAACTACATATACTCTTGGAATTAGATATTGTAAGAAAATTTCCATTTATTCTTTTACTTTCCAGGTTTTTTTTAATAGAAAAGGTCCTGAATTCTGTAAGAAAAAAATCCAAACATTTTTGTTTATTGAAAGTCACTTGGTTTTTATTATCAATATTATTAACATGATTTATTATATTTGTAATTTATATTCCTCCTTGTCTTGAACCAGCCTTGCACTCCCAGTATAAATCAACTTAGCTATAGTATCTAATATTTCTAACATGTTGTTATATCTTGTTATGTCTTATTTGCTAATGTTTTATTTACAATTTTTACATAAATATTTATTAGTGATACTGGTCTATACTTTCTTTTTCTGTTTTGTCTCTTCCTGGTTTACATAACATATTTTTATCTGAAAAAGATATTGGAGAGGTGGCTTATTTCTTATTATTAAAGTTTATATAATATTGGAATCATTTGCTCTTTGAATGCTTACTAGATTTCACATCTACTAATCCTAGAGATTTTTTGACTAGTTCAATTTTTTTTATATCTAGTTATTTGTTTATTTCATTTTTCTGGGTCTACGTATTTTTCATTTTTGTAAATATTTATCCATTTCTTCTAAGTTATCAGTTTTGTTAGCATATGCTTTGGGAAAACAATTTCTGATAATTTTATTTATTCTTCAATTGCACATTCTCCTTTTTTATTTTTGATAAGAATTATTGCTTTTCCTCACTTTAATACCAGATTAGATAACTGTTTCATCTTTTTATTTGTATTTCATCTTAAAAACCTATTCCTAGTATAATAAGGAACTTCTGGGACAAGATGGAGGACATCTTGAGTGACAGAAACGTGGGTGGAAGACCTTGGAATGTGCCCAAGGTGGTGTGAGCCAGAACCAGAAGATAGTTGGAACCACCCTATAAATACCCAGGGACAACAGCACACTTGATCTCATTTTTGAGAATTCCTGGAAGGAGGGTGGATTGGAGGGAGGCTAGGCCCTAGACCTGCAACTCAGCATCCATATCTGAGTGCCATAGGAAATCTGTTGCCTGCTATTATAGAGCTGAGAGAGATATCACAGCCAACAAGAAGAATATCACTAACTTCCTTATCCTTTGGTTTGTGCCATGGCTGGGCTAAGCAGGGATTGAGAGAGGGAGAAGAAAAGCTCCAGCCAATCATCAAATCTATCATCCATTTGATTTAGATCACTTTTATTTACTTAGATTTAACTTAACATTCTCCAAACCTCCTATCCTTACTTCCTTGTTCCTAACCCTTATAGATAGCAAATAAACCCTGTTGCAGTTCAATCAAAGAAGATTGGTGTTCCTTTCCTAATTCCTCATCTATAGCTGATTAGGGAAGGGATTTATAAACCACAGTCAGAATAGCATTTATCCAGTGAGCATATCTATACCAGCTTGAACTAACTATCATCAAATCCAACCCCAAGCCAGGGCTAGAGGAGTTGTTAAATACTTATACAACTCCCATTAGGTTCCTGATTGGGGCTCTGTTGTAGAGGCAGCGCCTTGGTTAAGAGGTTCTTCCTAGGCCCTGGGGTTACTGACACCCCCTGGCAAACACCTCACTTACTAGCCCAGATTCATCCAGTGCCTGTGATTCTAGTGCCTACTTGGCAGACTCAGTCAACAGAGCCTGTCAGGTCCAAGTGAGGCTTAGCAGCCTTCTTATTACCAACCTGCCTCCTATTTCTACGCAACACTAGTTTGACCAGTTTAATGGTCTTTTTGTTTGCATTCTTACTAATATCTCTAATTTTCATAATTTATACTTTGTAACTTATGGTTTTGGGGATTTTCAGTTGTTAAAGGTTTTTTATTTTTTTGTTTTGTGCTTCATTCATTGCTTTATTCTTTCGCTCTTCTATTAATAAAAGTATTTAGTGAAATAACTTTTCTCTTAAGAACTTCTTTGGATGTATCCCAAGTACTACTACTCCTAACTCCAAATTCTCTATTTTTACCACAGTGCTTCTTGTGGAGTCCAAAAGTGAGAATACTCATTATTATATGCAACATTTCACTTTCACATTTCCCCATCTCTCTACTGAGAGTTTCTTCAGTTGTGAAATGTGAGGGTTGCCCTAGATGACCAATGAGATTCTTTCTGTTTCTAAATCTATTATCTATGACTCAAAGTAACAAGAACCTACATATTCCTTCAGTCTTATGGTACTTCACCCTAAAAAGTTACCCAGAGAAGAAAATGAACTTGAGCTTGTTAGACAAGCAACTCCTTTCCTAAAGGACTTATCCTCTATTTTTATTATCCAAATTTTTATCCACATTATCCAAATAATTCACAATTGCATTTCCTTTTTCAGTTCAAATTATTCTTTTTCTCCTATACGAACTTTTTACTCTGGAAGGAGAATGAATTATGCTAAAATGTATGCATTGATGAATTCATTTATGGCAACATATTTTTTATTGTTCTAGTTATTTGTATTTTAATATGTTGATTTCTGATTTTAAAAACATAAGGTTTTATTTCCTGGTAGAGGAATTGTCAGGTACTAGAGATGGGTAGAGGAAATAATTTCTCCGGAAGACTTGAACTCATTGTAAGTCTAAAGGTGTCCCTAAAGGCCTTTAGTTTTAATTCTGATATGGCAGTACTGTATGTGTCTTTACCCTTGTGTATAACTCTTTGTGATCCAATTTGGAGTTTTGTTGGAAAAGACATTGGAGTGGTTTACCATTTCCTTCTCCAGTTCATTTTACAGATAAGCAAATCAAGGCAAAGGAGGTTAAAAAAGTGTCTGAGGTCATATTTGAATTCAGGAATATGAGTCTTCCTGACTCCAGACCCAACACCATAACCACTGTGCCACCACTGTGCCACCACAGTGCCCCCTTACCATCTTCTACTTCCCTTAAACTTAACCAATCTCTTTCCCAAACTGCCAGGTGCCAAGGATACAATTCTCATTGTACTCCCTCCCCTCCACTATACCACCAGCCTTAACTGACTTTTCTCTCTCTTAATGAGGTGATTGTAGAAAGGCAATACATGATCTTATGACCCAGGAACTATACTGTCTCAAATCTTTCATCATCTCAGCACTAAAAGAAATCTCAGAGTGGAGAAGTGAAAAAAGATCAGATCATTGGCACCATCCACAAAGGTCTATAAGTAACCTCAGATGCCATCTATCCAATCTTCTTTTTCAAATGAAGAAACTGAGTCCAAGGAAATTACATGAGCTGTCCAAGGTCACACAGATAGTAATCATCAAAAGTGAGATCTGAATCCAAATTTTGAATCTAGAGTTAGCATTCTTTCCAGGGCACTCTGCTACTTTTTACAGAAGAGGTCTGGCCATTGTTATGATTAAAAATGATGAGGGCTGAGATCAAATGGAAGAATAGTATTTTAATAAAAGCCATGCTGATAGAGATAAACTGACCACGTGCCTGTAAGAAACCTATTCCAACCTCACCCTCAGCCATTTACCTTTTCCTCTCCCTGAATGCTCAGGTAGCTAAAGAGGAAGTTCAAAGTCACTTCCCCCCTATTTAAAACAGTCCCTCACCTTGAATACATAATCCAAAACAGGAAACCCATTGGACCACGGGAAATGTAGTTTTAAGGACCCCCACAGGTCCACAGAAGTTTGTCAAACACTATATTGAGGTTCAATCCTTCCAAATAGAACCCCAGGTGATTTTAACTAACACATTACCCCCCTGTGATCCTTTGGGAGATAAATCTCCCCAGTGGATCAGGAAAATATAATCAAATTAGAGTTTACAATAATTTAGAGATAAAAGAGAGAAAGAAAAAACCAATGTTCGGTACATTGACAAAAAACCATTAAGGGGGCAGTCCCCCTTTCTGGCATAAACTGTCCATTCAAAATAAATGCATCCAACCCCATAGTTCAGATCAACTGTGCCCCAAAGTTCAAATTGGATCTTCATGATCCAGTGAAGGCTCTTCAGGCATCTTTTGGTGCCTCCACCAAACAGGTTCGTCATCTGGATTCTGGGGGGATGGTACAATCCTTATCCTGAAATTACTCTCAAAGAATTTAAACTTTACATTATAGACTATAAAACATACATTTCCTTCTGAGAATTAACATTACCCCCCTGAGGTTACTTACTTCTAAAGGAGTAAAAATTGACTTGCAATATAGATTATAGTTCAGACATTATGATTATAAAAACTTAACACACACACCCCTGAGGAAGATTTTAAATGACACATAACTCCCCTGAAAAGGTCAGCCAAGGATGCATGGCTGAGTGAGTCATGGGGGTGCATGAAATCAATTGGAAAAGGAAATAATAAAAAAAAATAAAAAGAATAAAATTCAAAAAAAAGAGAAAAAATTAACTTGTGAATGAAATGTAAAATGTGCAAAAAATGTAGGGGAAATAAACAGGCCTGTACCCTGGAGTGATTCGACATTTCCTTCTCCAGTGGATTAAGGAAAACAGAGATTAAATGGCTTGCCTGGGATCACACAGCTGTTAAGTGTCTGAGGTCAGATTTGAACTCAGGTCTTCCTGATTCTGGATCCAATGCTCCATCCCTTGAATCACCTACCTGTCTCCTGGGCAAACAAAGGCTTGCCCAGGATCACACAGTTTCTAATTATCTGAGGTCAAACTTGAATTCAAGTCTTCCTGACTCCGGGCCCAATGCTCCATCTACTGAGTCAACTAGCTGCCCCCAAACCAGCACTAGCTTTATTTTTAATTTCAAGGCCAAAGATGAAGTTCGCAGAGAAAAAAAAATATACCTTGAAACCTACATTTCCAAGCCCTTTCACTTGGAAGACATCCAGCAAATATCGATTGATTCCTATGTACTTGTGATTTTCCAATCTTATGTGTACCTGCTGGATCTACATTTCACTCAAAAATGATTTGCTATCAGTGGAATTCAGCATGATTCGCATCTGTCTTTGAATCTGTCTCCAATAGAATTTAATTATGAAATTACAAAAAAGGTCTCCCACCTTCAGTCACATTACCGTGAGGCTGTCACCTATCACTATTCCTCTGCAGGTAAAGAAGATCAGCAGTGTTTGCTATATTTTTATTGACCAAGTGCTGGTTGAAGCAGGCTGCATTTGTTCTAAATTATTCGTTGCCTCATTAAATACAACCACAAAGAATGGTCTTTGGTTTCCGTGACACAGGTTGACTTGACTGAAAGCCACTGCCATGAAGCTCCTCAGCCCCAGCCATGCTTGTCATCACCAGTTAAGGCCATTCATTCACTGCTGTATTCTTTAATGTGTTTTGATGTTCATTGGGTGGCAGGCGACTCTACAATAATATTATTTTGCACAGTTAACTCCTGGCCCCTCTCAGTATGAGCAAATTTGAAATGAATATCGGTGCAGATCTGTTATTTACAACTTACTCGGTGTGGGTACTTGGCATTCATATTGTTCTCCAGATAACATTCACACAGCACAGTCCAGTAGTACCTTGCCAAGCAAATACGATTAATCTCAAATCCAGTATTCCAATCTAGGTTCGAGGAGGCCCATTAGTGCTCATGAATATCTCCAATAGGACTTTCTCTGGCAAAGGCAGGATTTTGCAAGGTTTCCATCTTGGAGTTTCTGGCCAATTCTAATCCATGTCTCTCTAGACACTGTCTAGAGTATAATGTAGATGTCTGGCCTTTCCCTTGCCAAACACATCGTCTTAACGTGAGAACCCCTTGTGTACCTGGAGTTTGTTTATTACCATTAAATCATGATCCCGCAATAATGGTATCTGGTGAAAAAGGTGAAGCAGGCTACTGGGTACTTTGCTCAGGAGCACACAAATCACTGCATTCTTCTCTGGTCCCTAAAGAAAGGCTGTCTAGCTGCTCTGGTTAATTATGCATCAGTTAATTAATTTGTTGGCTTTAGTGAATTGAATCAATTATTTTAAATGGCTTTTAATTGTTAATATATGCATTAAAACAAAAGACAAAGGCAGTTAGTAGAATGTAACAGGAAAACCTCCCAGGACAGGGGAATAGTCTTTTAAAATAAACTACCATGACTTTCCAAGAGTCCTCTTTGTGCTCCCCAAGAAGCCTATTTGGGACAATATCATATTCTGCTTAAGGGTCCTGAGAGATCTGTGGTTAAACAGTGTGGATGAATTTACTGACAGCTTAAATCATCACCACACTGCATTTAAGCTCTCATAAACTTTGAGCACAATGAGTAGATTAGGACAATTAAAATGTTCCTTAAGGGACAGGACAACATTAAAGCTAAACAGTGAAAAGCCCTGCCAGGCTGGGTGGTTTGTTGGTGCCTTTATCTTTATCATTTTTTTAACCCTAACCTTCTGTCCTAGAATTAATACTAAATATCAGTGACAAGGTAAAAGAAAGGTAAGAGCTAGGCAATGGGGGTTAAGTGACTTGCCCATGGGCACATAGGTAGGAAATGTCCGAGGCTAGATGGGAACCCAGGACATCCTGTCTTCAGATCTGGCTTTTTATCCACTGAGTTATGTAGCTGCCCCTATAGGTGCTTCTCACTCCCCAAATCCAGCAGACTGTGCTCATACCTTTGTATTTTTGTCTATTCCATTCTTATACATCTTCCCATCTCTCTCTCTCTCTCTCTCTCTCTCTCTCTCTCTCTCTCTCTCTCTCTCTCTCTCTCTCTCTCT
>NC_058130.1:553072244-553104301 GCF_016433145.1 Gracilinanus agilis
CTCTCTCTCTCTCTCACACATTCCTATTATTGTGGCTCTTTACTTATCCAAGTCCTACTTAACCTTCAATGGAAAACTCAAACCTATGATAATATCAGATCATGTTTAAGTATCATCTCTTCAATGAAGCCTTCTCTGAGACCTGCTCTAATTTATTTCTGTTTTTAAGCCCTTACAGCACTGATAATCATTATCACAAAGCTTAGCTATTTTGTCCACCTAACTATTCTTTCCAGTTTTCACTGATATTAGTTTTATCTTCCAAATTAGACAGTTACTTCCTGGCAAGCAAGAATTGTGTCAAACATTTTTTAAAAATATTTCTCAATTCATCTAGAAGAGGACTGGGAACATAATGGATATTAATCAATCTTGATTGATCAAAAAGGTATCAACATCCCACAGTTGTGAGTCTCAATGCCAACACAAGAATACAAAAAAAAAACCCAAACCAAAAAACCCAACTCTCCTTAAATAAGAAATTCCCAGCTAGTCGTCTTATTCCTCTCTGAGGTTATCAGGGCTAATGTTGTTTTTGATGAGCATGGCGGGAAAGAGCAGAGTGAAACCAGCAGTTCTTAGAGCTTGGGTAGCACATCTATTTGGGTCCTCTGGGACCAAACAGCAGCTCATCGTGCAGATTGGGTCTCTGTTGGCTGTTCCTTAGCTTCACACTCAGCACGGATGTCTCCATTCAGACAGAACCCCTGATTGTTTCAGGTCAACACCAGCTGACTGTTGCATTCTCCCAATTACTAACATCATTGAATAGCTTCTTCTTGTGCTTGAGCATATCCCTCAAGAATTTCTTCTTGCCTACTTCTCAAACTTTGATTGCTCTGCTTCTGTTCTCCCTACTCAGCCCTCCTGGCCTCTGCTTCCTGCTCCACTAGACCTATACAGCATTTTGCTGGATCAGTCCAATTCAGCAAAGATGTAATCAACATGGAACCTTCATACAGGGATTCCCCAATTTCCCAATGGCTTGTTCTCTTGAAGTTATTTTTTAATTAAGTTGTTTAGAAATGGCAACTCAGTTTCTTATGGACAAATGATATCATGCCAGTTGTTGAATGAAAGAATAAATAGGTTCCCAATGCAGCTTGCCAAAACCTCTAATGCAGCTGAAATAATACCAATATTCCTGATCCCCAAGACCTCTCTAGACTCTGAGCCTTACTAAGCACAGAACAAGGAATGAAGGCCATGGAAGTTGAGCAGAAGTTCTAGGACCTAGGCAATTTTCAAAGCAGAATCAGGGGAAGATCTGGAGAGAGGTATTGACAGTGGGAGATGCCTTTAACAGTTATAGCTACTGTGATAGTGGTGAGAGAGGGCTTTGGGAACTAATGAGCAAGGTCTTCCTGAGCTTCTTTACCAATCCTTTATAAATTGAGGGTGTGTGACTCAGATGCAAATGAAGTAATATCAATAGAAAGGGAAAAGATTTACTTAGTTATGTTGCAAGATTCTTGAAAAACAATGTGGATATAGAAAATCTATATTAGATTACTTACTGGGGACTGGGTAGGAGGGAAATAGGGAGGGAAGAAGGGAAATAATTTGTAACTCAAAACTTTAAAAAATGAATGTTGAGGATAGCTAAGTGACTTAGTGAATTAAGAACCAGGTCTAAAGACAAGAGATCCTTGGCTCAAATCTGACCTCAGACACTACCTGGACAAGTCACTTGACCCTGCCTAGCCTTCTCTCTTGAAACCAATACACAGTACTGATTCTAGGATAGAAGGTAAGGGTTTTTTTTAAAAAAAGAATGTTATAATTAATTTTACATTTAATGGGAAAACTTCAAATATTATTTAAAAAAAGAAGTACAATGTAGATTGTTTTAGGGATTTTAATTTACTTTAGCTTTTAAAAACGTTATGTTGCTCAGGAATACACAGCATCATTTTAAATTGCTGGCAGGTTTCTTTTATGAAGGCAATTAATTTGAACCAAGTGATAGTTCTAAGAATGATTTTTCTTCCATGTGTATAGAACACTGATGCTTTTTTTCCTTTACTAGGAAATGTGCTCATGAAGATGATCATGTTTCTTGATCTTTAGCCTTCGTAGCACATAGATCTTCTCAACTTTTTGAGAGCAAGAACTGTTTTGTTTTGTCTCTGCATCCTGTTTGCTATTTGTGATTTAACCACATAACTAGTTTGTGCATCTTATTGTTTATCTTATGTCCATTTGAGATATATGTATGTATTAAATATCACATATCACTACATATAGACATATAAATATATACACAGATACAACACATACTTTACTGGGGTGGGGGAGATATTTTTATTAGTGTCCAAGGAGTCACTTCTCCATATGGAGGGGAAGCAAAGCACTGAACATAACAAGCTTTCACTCAAACTCTAATGGCATCATTTTATATGGTTACATATATATGTATGTGTATTAATATATACATATGTATATACATATACACATGGATGAATCTGGGTGATAGGAGCCATAGTCAATCTATAATATCCATAAAACATATTTTATAACATAATACAATATTACAATACAATATAATGCTATTATATTACAATTTAAGTATATAAATATATGTGTGCATTAGCATTTAAGTAATATTTAATCTATAATATACACACAATTTTGTGTGTATATAATAGATTACATTATAATAAAATCTAATGCTACATTATATTAATATATACACATATATACATATATAAATATGGAGAGAGACACAGAGAAAGAGAGAATCTGAGTTACAGCATGCCATGTTTAATGTTCTTCTTTCCTTGCTTATGGAGTTTGACTCCTTGGACATTAGCAAATAGCATCTTTACCCCAGTTCAGATATAGTGCTCTGAGGGAATAGTGTTGTCCTCTAGTCGCAGGTGGGTGACATAATCTTCAAAGAGATCAGAGAACCCCTCTGAATTTGTTAAAGGGGAACGCTTATGTTCATTTCAATTGGATATCAACTTTTGTAACTAAGTTACAAAAACACATAAGGTCACAACTGGCTTTCTATTCTCTCTTCTTCCCAATACTATGAAAATAAAGAATCCCGTTGTTGAGGATGAGTAGACACATAGAGGAATGCTAGAATAAAAGATATGGTTGATTAAGGTCTTCTGTGACAGGAGAATGCATAATTAGAGATCCTCTGCATGTTGACAGTAGAAAATAAATGAAATAATTCCTGATAACCAGCAAAGTGCAGCAAAATTTTCAGTGCTCTTAAATTGCCCCCACCTATCCCTCACATTTTTATGTTCTCTGACAGATAAACAACAACCCCATCATCCAGAGTATCTGTTTTCTCAAGCAGCACAAACATTTGGCTAAAGAGCAAGATGCTCATATGGAAGGATAAGAATGGGAACAATAAGCATTTTTACCCCTGAATGAGGGGCAAGAGGGCTAAGGACCTTTGTTTATTAATATATGTAAATGTCAATTTGTGGTGATGAAGATGATGATTGAACAGTTTATGGTATCAGAGAAAATTCAGGACATTAATTGGAAATCTAATCAAGTGAGAAAAGAGAGGTGGGGGAAAAGGTATTTGTTTATATAAAGGAATGCTCCTGTAACCAGGATTACAAATCTTTCTCTTCCTGCTGTGTAGGCAACATCAGAAGGAGATAGTTCAATGATCCCTCTCCTTAAAAAAAAAGATATTTCAGGAAGCAGCTCCTGGAAATTTGAATAACCAGTCCAGCTGTCCTAGGGGAATTACAATCAGAGACAGTAAAATTCTTCTCCTGATCTGCCCTAAACCCAGTGAGTAGAGATGGCAACAAGTGAAAGAGATTCCATTTGCTGTTATATTGAAACTCTGGGAGCAGAGAGTCTCACCCTTGATTGATGGGGAAGGACTGTTGGATCTTAGAATGTTCCCAGGGGCAGTGAGGACAGGGGAGAAAGCGGTTGGCCCAGAGGGTATAAATACCCTGGCAGCCCTGCTTTTGGTTCCTTTCACTTCCCTTGGACCTGAGATCTGAGGATCCTGGTCTTTTTGGGATTGGTGACTTGCTTGGCTCAATCTTGCAAGATCCTCCTGTCTTGTACCTGACTAGCATTGCCTATCTGTACCCAGACCATCACTCTACTGATTCTACTGCCCCTAGATATTTAGGAAATCAAATCATCTGTAGTTATCTAGGCATCCCAGGGCCCTGGAGGGATCCAGGAGGTGGGCAGGAGAAGAGGGTGGAAAGGGGTGGATCCTGAAGGCTGTATAGGCATAACATCTAGCAGGAAGAAGAAGCTGAAAGACATCAAACAGCAGCTTGCTTACTCTGGTTTGGCTGTGGCCAGGCTGAGCTAGAGGAGCTAACTAACCAGAATCAATTACCTGCCTACAGCTCTGAGGGTTTATTATTATCAAATTAGTTTAGAGTTTCCCAATTCCTCTTTCCATTTCCCAGTTCTCCATCTTTGCTAAAATATAGATAAACTATTCAAGTACCTTCCTGGATTGGTTATTTCATAGCTTCTCTGGGAAGAGAGACACGCAGTCAGATAAACCGTTACCAAGGCTAATAGAGCCCAATATTTATCATCAATCAACCCCAGGTGGGACCTGAAGGGATACCATCCATTGACCTGAAGGATCCTGCCTGGGCACTGTTATAAAGGAGGGAGGTGTTACATCATCTAGCTAGGTGGCAAGCCTCAATTGATCTTGCACTAGCCACATACCTGGACTCTACTGCTGTCACACAATTACCAGTAGTAGTATCCAGTTAGTTTACCCTCTCTACGTCAATCAGCCCATTTATTTTTTTTTAAACCCTTGTACTTCGGTGTATTGTCTCATAGGTGGAAGATTGGTAAGGGTGGGCAATGGGGGTCAAGTGACTTGCCCAGGGTCACACAGCTGGGAAGTGGCTGAGGCCGGGTTTGAACCTAGGACCTCCTGTCTCTAGGCCTGACTCTCACTCCATTGAGCTACCCAGCTGCCCTGCCCATTTATTTTATAACATTGCATACTGGGGGAGCAAGAGTGAAAGTGCCAGAAATATACTATAAAAGAACATCCGTATGTTTGTTTGGTGGGGCAGGGGACAGGGGGCATCTAGGTGGCTCAGTGGATTGAGAAATAGGAGGTTCAAATCTGGACTCAGACACTTCCTAGCTACATGACTCTGGACAAGTCACAAGCCTAATTGCCATGACCTTACCATTCTTTTGCCTAGTATTGATTCTGAGACAGAAGGTGGGGTTTTTAAAAAAGAAACACTGAGTTAGAGAAACTCACTCACATGGTGCAACAGATAGATGTTTGTCCCTAGAAGACCTCTTCTGTGTGAGACCACATGCTGAAGATATCCTTATGCAATAGGAAGTTTGAGAATAGCAAAGACATTCTGACTCTCAAAACAGTAAGCATCCCTACTTCAGCCTAGTTGATCCTGAGCTGGTTCCCTGATGAAGGGAGTGAGCGCCATCTGCTGATAGTTGAGGAAAACAGCAGAGGATCCCTGATGAGAACTCCTCTAGAATTGACTATCTGCTGGTAATTGAGGAGAAGTGTAGGAAATAGTGTCTGGATGGCAGTGAAATGAAATGGAAGATCCTTGACCCAGAGAAGCAGTTGGAGGTAAGAGTCATCTGTAAGAAACAAAAGACAAAAGGGCTGCAGAAGGAAGGACTAACATAGAGGAATAAACATGCCCTGGTGGGACCTTACATCATCTGGGCAGGGGCAAAATGCCAGAGAAGTGTGAAGGCCTCATAGGATACTCAGGCCCTTCTTACCAAGGGGGAGTGCCTGACATAAGGGTTATACTAATTAGAGTAATTCATGTGAACAGCTTATTTAATCAAGTAACACAACCAGGAACAAACGTCAGATTCACTTTATTGTAAGTGTTATTTGATTATAACAGTAAATTCTATCCTTGTGTGATTTCAGAATTTGATGGGCATGTAGCAAGATCAGCTACTGACAACTTAAAAAATCCCCCAAAGAACCTACAGAGATCATTGCTTATCTGATTAGGGGTTAGTAATTAATCTGATCAACTAAATTGCCCTAAAGTGATAATAGGTGATAATGATTTAATATGATGCCTATAAATTATTTGCATTTTAACGAAGTCTTTGTTTAAATGTCTTAAATCCTTTAAATGACTGAGGTAAGAATTTAAAGCCTTCTGGTAGGCCCAAGGATACTTTCCTGTAAACAGACTTCAAGGTGTCACCTCTCCCCAAGGGAGAAAAATAGATCTGTAGATAGTCTTCATAAAGAGTCACTGGTCCTTATCATAGAAAGGGAGGTAGAGATTTCACAATCATTTGTTCCTGCATGATGGGATAGATGAAAATAAAACACAAATTCTTTTCTGGGGTGCTAATACAGTATTAATGCAGCCTTTTCAGCCCTGAGCTCAGAGATTATTGTAGCCCTGGGAAAAGATGATCAGGAAATGTGTTTTCAAGACTGAAGTGTTTAAAGGCAAACAGTAGAGGCCTTGAATGGAATACACTTTCCTACTCCCCTCTGGGTCCCTTCTGGGATGAGACATTCAAAAAGCAAATTCTCTCAGCTCTCAGAACCAAAAAACTATTGATGAGAAGTGATGTGTAAGCCTATGTGAAATTCAGGAGAGAATGAGATTTATTTTCTTTAAATAAAGACAAAGGCTAATTTAGGAAGGAGACATCTGTATGTTCTTTTTAAATAAGAAAAACTTCAAGAAAAGAAATGGAAATATTGTTTTCTTTTCCTGTAATAACTTTTTTCTTTTGCTTTTAAGAAATGAAAAGTGGGCTGCAGAGAATGCAATAGGTCATCTCCTCCTGGAAGCTTCCCATCATCCAATCAACCTATCTCCTTTGACAGAATCTCTCCTACCATCTTGTCCCCCCCACCTTCATCCCCTTTGGTATTTAAAATATTTGTAGCATGGACAAGATAAAAAGAGCAGAAGGAAAAACATATCCGTTACCTTTATTGAATCATCCACAAGAGAGACATTTTACTCTGTATGGGGAATTCCATTTGCATAAAGTGAAAGGATAAGAAACAAAGTGCCCAACTTATCAGTAAAAAACATAATTTTAAATGTCATCTTTTCGCTCTATTTCAGCACTAGTCAAATGGTTTAATATAGTAGGATGGTAGAAACAGTCAAGTGAGGAAGTCTTTGCTTCAAATTCTGCCTCTAACATTGGCAAATTTTTAACCCATTCTCTGCTTCTTAATACCCTCATCTCTAAAATGGGGGTGATAACACATGTAATATCTATATGATAGTCTCACACGAGAATGTATATGAAGCGTTTCACAAAAAAATACTTTAAAGCACTATGTAAAATGTTAAGAAACTATTATTATTTTCAGATGCCCCAGAGCCTTCTGGGACAGTGACATTAAATAGAAATGGGGTCACTAACTCATACATGAGGCTCTCTGCTTCTTATATATTAACTTAGTTCTAAAATGTGATATTATTTATGTCGAGAAAACCTCAAATGGCATCACAGGGAGAGGCTGATATGACTGAGCATACTGAACAACAATAAATTATGTTTCATTGTATTTTTATTTATTTTGTTGTTTTCCCCAATTACATTTTAATCTAATTTGGGTCACACTTGGTGGTGTTATAGGCTTCATGTTGCCCATGAGGGAAATAGCGTTCTCTCTGTCATCCGTAATTCATTTACGTTCACTCATTCTCTCTGAAGGTTATCTCCCAACTTCATATTCTCTTTGCACTCCATGATGGCTTTCTCACCCTCCACACTGGTGATCTTAATTTCAGTCTTTCAGGAAAGTTAACATCTTTTGAAATTTCAGCCTTTCTCAATCTTATTCTGTGTGTGCTGGTTTCCTTTTTTCTTCACTTCATCTACTATGTCCATACCACTGTACACAGCATTCTTCCTAGAGGCAGAAATGAAAACTGTTTACTCTGGGACTCCTGACTCTATTACAGTTCAGTCATATGTACTAAATTCAATGATTTGTCTACTGGCAGGTCTGGGAGTTTTCAAGCCATGTTTCCCAAGCTTTCCTTTTCCCTCATCAACATTTCCATCTCTCCCTTTTGAAAAGCTTACCAGTAGGCTGACTTGCTGCCACAGACCACCAGCCTTGGGCAAAATTGAGAAGTGAGGAAAAATTTGCTTTTAGTTCTGTGAGAAAAAACTCCAGATGGAAAGGGATTAATCTTACAATCCCAGAAAGAGCAAGAGAATCTAGGCTTGATAAAGAAGCAAAAACCCAGGAGTTGGTTAGATGGGGACAGCTGTGGATTCTGATCCTTTCTCATTCTAAGCTGTCCTCATGGGGCCTCAGCCTCACAGTACTGGGCCCTTTCTGCCTCCTGATGTCCCATTTCCTGGGTATATTTCAGATAACTGACCTCAAGTGTCAAATGGGGTACACATTTCTAACAAAATATCTAACTGGAAATCATTTAAAAAATAGAGGCCAGGGGGCAGCTGGGTAACTCAGTGGATTGAGAGCCAGGCCTAGAGATGGGAGGTCCTACGTTCAAATCCGGCCTCAGACACTTCCCAGCTGTGTGACCTTGGGCAAGTCACTTGACCCCCATTGCCTACCCTTACCACTCTTCCACCTATAAGTCAATACACAGAAGTTAAGGGTTTAAAATAAAAAAAAAATTAAAAAAATCAATAATTAAAAAATAGAGGCCATTTTGTAGGAATTAAGATATCTGCAAGCAAGTGGGGGGGTATATATTTTTCTCAGACAGAATTTCTCCCTGTCCCTGAAATCACACCTGATCAGAACTGAGCGTTCTAAAAAAAAAATGAGTTGCCTGGGCTTTGGCCACAAACCCAATTTGGGGTGGGCATAGGGAGGAAAAGTTCCAGTAGTATATGACCTAACTACAAAAAAGAAGTTATATATCATAATCTAAGTCTAAAAATATCAAAGCTGATTTTTAAAAAACACAATAAGGGAATTAATCCATCACTTTTTACTCAACTTAGAAGAAATTGTTAATTAATTTAAGATCAATATGGCATAAAAATTCAACCACAGAATTTTCCATATTCCTCTGAAGGATAATTTTTCTTGAAAAGTCCTTGGTAAGAACAGTTCTCTCTCAAAAATATAGATACCATTTATTTAAACAGGGCAAAAATTGCCTCCAAATTAATACCCATACACAAACATGTTTGGGGAATTAAATCTTTAATGCAAAAACAGCAAAAAAAAAAAATCAATAGAAACGATGAAGTGATAACACTCACCAAACAAGTTGGAAAAGTTAGAAAAGGGGCCAAATATGTGGAAAGGCTAGAAAGCCAAATGAGGCTATTTACTTTAACACTCCTCATTTTAGGGAGCCTGATGCCCAAGATTATCACTACTATAAACCAGAAAACCACAAGTATTATGAGAGGAGAATTTAAGATACATAACACCATATCCAGTAATAAAACTATGTGGAAAATAGCCTAATGGCTTTCATATCCTGGAGCCCAACTATTCATCAAGTATTATAAAATGAGTTCCCAGTAAGTGAAGAAAAGACTCCTAAATTAGAGTTAGATGGCACAGTGGATAGAGTATCCAGCCCGAAATCAGGAAGACTCATCTTTGTGAGGTCAAATCCAGCCTCAGAAACTTATTAGCTGTGTTTTCCTGGGCCAGTTTGTTTGCCTCAGTTTGCCGTGTTCACCTCAGTTTCTTCATTTAGAAAATGAGCTGGAGAAAGAAATGATAAACCACTTCAGTATTTTTGCTAAGAAAATCCCAAATGGAGTCACAAAGTGTCAGACATGAATGAAAAGACAGAACAACAGTAGATGAAATTCCTTGGAAAGTCAAATTCTCATAACTCTAACCCAAATGGATATATCTCCCACTTGTTCCGCAAAAAGGTAACACAAAATGCTACAAAATTACTTCTTTTTATCTTTGTCTTAAATTTATGTTCTGGGGGCACAGCCAAAATGGCATAGTAAAGGTAGGGACTTGCCTGAGATCTCCCAAATTCCCTTCCAAATAATATTTAAATGATGCTTCTAAACACATTCTAAAGCTGAAGAACCAACAAAATGACAGGGTAAAATGATTTTCTAGCCCAAGACAAATTAGAAGTTTGGCAGAAAAGGTCTGTCTCACTGGGGTAAGAGTGGAGCACAGCCTAGTGCAGGTTGTGCCAGTGCAAGTCATTCCCTGACAAGTCAGCAGCAGATATTGGGGGCAATTGAATCAGTGGTGGGAGCTTCTGGAGCTCTCAACACACAGACAGGGGGTTGGACAAGCAGTCAGAAGGAGATCGTGAGAGACCTTTTGCTGGCCCCACGCATAGGATTCTGTTGCATTGTCAATAAATGGTTCTGGGTTGGAGTCCCAAGGCAAAGAGGAGGTAGCAGGAACAGAGACTCTGGTCACAGTTCCTAGGTGGAAAAGAGAGCTTGTGGTCCCTCATAGATCAGACCACAGACCAGGAGAGTAGTAAACACACCTCTTAAGGAGATCATGCCATCTTGGAAAAATTGAAAACTTATAGATCTCCAGAATTGGCTCTGAAAAGAACAACGCAAAAAAACTTAAAGCTTGGGATCACGTTCTCTCCAATCGGGGAGTAGAGTTCAACTTTAATATAAAGTTAAAAGGTCAATAAATATTCTGAAAAAATGATCAAAGAACAGAAGAAGTATCTGACTATAGAAAATTCTATGGTTACAGGGAAGATCAAAACACAAACTCAGGAGAAGATAATGTCAAAAAAGCTACATGTAAAGCACCAAAGAAGAAAAGTGTGAATTGGTTTCAGGCTCCCGAAGAATTCCTAGATGAAATCAAAGAGAATTTTAAGGATCAAATTAGAGAAACAAAGGAAAAACTGGGAATAAATATGAGTGATACAAGAAAATCTTGAAAAAGAGTCAGCTTGGAAAAGGAAACAAAGAAAATAACGTCTTAAAACACAACATAGGCAAAGTAGTAAGAGGCACAAAAAGACATTAAAGAGAATACTTTAAAAAGCAGAATTGGCCAAGTAGAAAAATATGGGTAAAATTGAAATAGAAAGAATTTATCTCTCATCTTCTGAAAGAGATCCTAAGATAAAAATTCCCAGGAATATTATAGCCAAATTCCAGAGCAACCAGGCCACAGAAAAAATAATGCAAGCATCCAGAAAGAAACATTTCAAGTATAGTGAAGCCACAGTCAGGACAACACAAGATTTTAGTAACTTCTACATTAAAGAATTGGAGGGCTAAAAATATGATATTTCAGAAGGCAAAACCAGAATACCATATGCAATAGCAGCAATATTGTATGATAATCGACTGTGAATGATTTAGTTGTTCTCAGCAGCACAATGATCCAAGATAATTATGAAGGACTTATGATGCAAAATGCTCACCTCCAGAGAAGGAACTGATGGAGTCTGAATGCAGATCAAAACGCTGCACATGTATAACCTTTATCAAATTGCTTGCCTTCTCAATGAGGGAGAAGTGAAGAAAGAGAGGAAGTGATTTTGTAATTAAAAAAATTTAAATGGATGTAAAAATTGCTTTTGCCTGTAATTGGAAAGAAATATTAAATTAATGTTTTTGTGCACTCACCCACCTGCCCAAAACCACCAGCCTCCAAACCTTTAGATTCCTTTTTGCATAGAAGAATTTAGACAAAAAACCAGAAACTTGTTCTAATTCTTAAATATCTCACATAGTCTTAGGCTTGGCTTTTCAGACTAGGTTTCTTTTGTGGTTGTAAACAGTAGCCTTCTTGAAACCTATCACAAAATGCTCCTTCTTGAAACCTATCACAAAATGACTCTTTTCTTACTATTTACAGGAAATTGTCCTATTATTATTGCATGTTGATGATTTGTTTTTGAAAAATATTGTAAATCTATATTTTTATAATTCTGGGAAAAAGTTTAGGGGACAAAGGGGAAGGAATAAGAATGAAAGACTCTTTAGTCACCATAAATGATCAGTCGTCTAAAAGGAATTGGAACTTGTTAACCTGACCTGTAAAAAGCATGGACATTCATTGTTTCTAAGACATGTCAATCATTGTAGCTTTTCAAATGAGCTGAGAGTTAGAGGCATCCCTTAAGTAGGAAATAAGAACTATAGGAATTTCCCAACCCCGGCATAGGAACAGGAAGCCGGTAAAATAGTTAAATATGACCTAAAGACTAGAACTAAATTAACAATAGATTAGTGAATTTCCTTCAGGCCAAACTGACCAAGAGAAGGAGGAATGAGTCAAGGGAGAGAAAAGAACTGGAGCCATTGACAAGGCTAGAGAGAACTGAGGAGGAAAGTCCAAAATTAATGTAAGGCCTGAAACTCAAAAAAGAAATCTTTGAGGCCAGATGGAGAAGTTGTCTTTCGCTAGCCAGGAACTCTATGCCTTGAGGCAAGAACAAAGCAAGTTCTAAATGGTAGCTGTTAGATCAACTTGAATCTAATTTGGCTTAAAGCCCTTGTTCTTCTGTAAAGGAAGTGCATTTCTGAAAGCCTGGGATCTTCTCAGAGAAAGTGAGTATGTACTGTTAAAATGCTGTCAGCCTGGTTATGGCTTGGAACAAGTCCTTTGGTGAATTAGAAAGTGAGGAATGTTGCTGTCCAATAATTGATTACTCATGCAATCTTTCCCCAGCCCCAAAATCAACCAACCAAAGATGGTGGAACAGATGGAGAGACATGAGTAAGAGTAGGTCCAGGCAATAGCATAACTCAAGAAAGAATCCAGATCCCAAGTGATATGGAGAAGACATATAAAGCTTTGGAAGGGGAAGTCTCATCCAGTCAGGTTGGAGATCAATTAATTCTGGGCAAAAGCAATTTAAAGAATGAACAGATGAGAAAAAGGAGAAATAAGAAAAAAAAAGACATTTTAAAGAAACAGAAGGGCTATCTTGAGCATACAAAAGTAACAAAAATGACAAGGAAGAGAGTAGAGTATTTCCCATAAAGCTAGAAATGTATTCTTGGTTGAGGGATTTGTGCCTTATTGAATGACACTTGGAGTTCCTAATTAGTCCTATTGGAGAATTTTTTAGCCTGGGTTCCTGGAACACCCAGGGAAAAATCACTCCCATTAGTGGGTATGCAAGACTAGAGGCCAACTAAAGTAATCAGATTGAAAGGAAAACAAATTATTAGCACACTAAAGAAACCGGATAGCTGTTGGAATCTTTAGTTTCCTAGGGGACAGGTTTGGCTTTATTCAGTCCTACTTAGAGTACATTGTGAATCAGCAGCATTCTGAGTCTTTTGGATTGACCCATTGGACACAGTCTGTATAAATAAATTGGTCAGGAAAGTCCCTAGTTGAAGGTTGGGTGCCAAGTTCCTGGGGTGGGGTACAGATAAAGAATGCTATGTGTGGTAGGGTTTTGTGTATTCAACCTAAGTAAGATGGAAGGTTAAGTTTTATCTCTTCATTCTACAGTAGAATGGCTGTTATTTCAGTCAAAGCACATTTCAATAACAAGTGATACAAAAATATTCAGGGATTCATTGATAGGTTCTGCTGCCAATCATGCTTATCAACAAGCAGGGACATTTAAAAAAACAGTTTATTATGTGCTTAGAGCACAGTCTCATGATACACAAAAATCAATGGGTCACAAGTAACATTTAAAAAATCTTACATAGAAAAAGTCAGGATGGATTAAATGGAATATTTACAGAAGGCAAAAATGGCATCTAGGTGGTGCAATGAATAGAGTACTGGGCCTGGAGCCAGGAAAACTCCTCTTCTTGAGTTCAGATCTAGACTCAGATACTTACTAGCTGTGGGACCCTGGGCAAATCACTTAACTCTGCCTCAGTTTCCTCATCTATGGCATGACTTGGAGAAGGAAATGGCAAATTACCCTAGTATCTTTGGCAAAAAAAACACCAAATGGAGTCACAAAGAATCAACAGCCTGAAATGACTGAACAACAATAACAAAGATTTACACTTGAAAGGTCAGGAGAAAGGAAAGATCTATATTAGGTAAAATACTAAACTGATCAGCAAATACCAGAGCTAAAGCTGATTACCCCAGCTATAATTTTGCAGGGAGAGAACAGTAACTGACCAGATGGCATCGGGGCTATAACTGATGTCCCACCTTGATTTTCTAGAGTCTAGTTAGTTGATGTGACAGTCTCAATGAAATGGCAACAATATTAACAAAATCCCCCCCCCCATTGTTTTCAGTGAGATTGTGTTGAAGCCTCTTAGAGATCTCTAAGAGTGATACAAAGGATTTTATCCTACTTTGCATCTCTTGTACAGTTTCTTCTGTGGATTTCTAGCAAAGGTAAGGATGTTGGAAGAGAGGGATTTCTCATCATTTGTGACACATAAAGGATCATAGATAAGGGCTATCTGGCCCTTCCACCTCATTTTACAGATAAGGAAACTGAGACCCAGAGATTATACAAGTGATCTTGGCAAAACAGGATCTGAACCAAGGTCCTGTGGCACCAGATCTATTGCTCTCTACTTCTATGAAGAGTCAAGTCCTCTTATAATTTTGTGTTTGTCCCATTTCTATTTGATAAAACCTAAGTCTTGTTTCGGAGTCTCTTTATACCATAAATGGTGTGCAACGATTAAGGCAGCAGTGTGCAAGCTTGATCAGGTTTTACAAGACTATAAAAGCTTTAATTCTAATTCTAACAACAGACTGCTTTTGCTACTGGAGACCAGTCTAGCTAAGCCCTGAGAATCACTCCCTCAAGTGAATCACAGGGTGCTCAGTATAAGAGGCTAGGATGACCTATGAAACAGGTAAGAATTAAAAACAGCTCTCAGTCCTTTGTATCCTATTAAATTCCACAGTGATGGTAGCAGAGTGCTAGAAAATAGGAAAGAATGTGAGAAAAATCACACTTTTAGAGTATGTGCAAATATTTATTGAACTGTTGGCCATCTTTGTGACACAGGTATAGACTGCAGGAACACATTTATGTCAGTATCCCAGGTGATCCTTGAAATGTGGGAATAATGGCAGTCTATGTGGGCTTCTTTCTTACCTTCCTTAAACTCTTGGGGAAAAGTGGATAATGTTAGATAGATTTGGAATCAGGAAGGCTTGAGTTCAAGTCCTTCTTCAGACATTTACATTGTTGGTGTGTCCCTAATGGAACCACTTAATCTTTCTCAGCCTCAATTTTCTAATCTGAAGAATTGGAATGATAATAACTCCCATCCCACAGGGCAGTTGTGAGGATTAAAAGAGATAAACATAGGCAAACCACTGCAAACAAGTAATTATAATTAGAGAAAGAATGTAATATATAATTTATCCACTAAGAGGTGCTGTATTCAAACCAGCATTCCAGCCATCTATATAGGTCTCTGACAGGTACACAGAAGATTTTGTGTGTAAATAAATCACTCACTCTGCCAAGAAGTGTAGTTTCAAAAAGTCTAGACAAGGAAAAAACAAAACAAAACAAAAAACAACTCGTACTGGCCAGGTTCTAAATTCCAGAACCATAATTAAGGATGATATAAAATTATTGCTTAACATTACAAAATAGGGTAAGTTTGTAATTCTAGAGCCCCCCAACCCAACGTTTGGGAAATTTGACTCAGTTTCAAAACTCTTTATTTCTAGTGCATTTCCAATTGCTCATTGTATATCCCAAACTGGAAATCTAGTAGATAATTCAAACTCTACCACGTCCAAAACTAAACTCATTATCTTCCCTTCCCCTACTCTCCCAATCCCCTATTACTCCCCCCCAAACTTTCCCCTCTTCCAAATTTCTTTATTACTATCAAATATAGCACCATTCTTCCAGTTACCTCGACTCAAAACTTTGGTGTCATCATCAATCCTCCTTTTCTCTAGCCCTCTCCCCATTATCAAAAGAAATTGATAGCCAGGATCTGTAGATTTTACCTTCATAAAATCCCTGGTATATATCTCCTTCTCTGCTCTGACACTGTTACTACCCTAGTGCAGGTCATCATGACATCACATCTGTACTATTGCAATAGCCTACTGGTTGGTCTTTTTGCTTCAAGTGTCTTCCTATTCTGGTTTATTCTCCACTCAGCCTTCAAAATGATTTTCCTAAAGAACATTTCTAGCCACGTTCACCCTTACCCCCTTCAATAAACTTCAAAGGCTCCCTCTCACTTGTAGAATCAAATAGAAAACCCTACATATGACATTTAAAGTCCTTCCTAACTTGGTCTCTTCCTATCTCTTCAGTCTTTTTATACCTTCCTTATTCCTACCTATCCTGCTATCAAACATTAGTTTCATTATAGTTCCTTAAAGAGACATTCCATCTCCCAACTCTGGGCAGTTTCACTAGCTGTCCCCCATGACTTCTCTGATTAATTATAATAGTTATCACATATTTGACACATTTGTTTGCAGTGGTTTGCCAGTGTGATATCCTTTGATCCTCACAACTGCCCTATGAGATAGGAGCTATTATCATTCCCATTAGCGAATCAGAAAATTGAGACTGAGAAGGGTTAAATGATTTGCCCAGGATCATACCACTAGGAAATTCTGACGCAAGGTGTCCCCTATACTCTCCCTCCTCATTTCGGACTCATAGCTTCCTTGTCTGTTTTCGAGTCTGTTAAAATTCCACCTTCTACAAAAAGCCTTTCTCATTCTCCTTTAATATTAGTAACTGGGAAAAACATTGATTGCTCATGGGTAGGATGAGCTAACATAATAAAAATGACCATTCTACCCAAATTAATTTACCTATTTAGCACCATACCTATCACACTACCAAAAAACTTTTTTTCTGAATTAGAAAAAACTATAACAAAGTTCATTTGGATTAACAAAAGATCAAGAATATCAAGAGAAATAATGAAAAAAATGTGAAGGAAGGGGGCCTAGCAGTACCAGATATTAAGCTATACTATAAAGCAGAGGCTATCAAAACGGTATGGTACTGGCTAAGAGACAGAAGGGTGGATCAGTGGAATAGACTTGGGGTAAGTGAAGTCAGTAAGACAGTGTATGATAAAACCAAAGAGCTCAACTTTTGGGACAAGAATGCACTGTTTAACAAAAACTGCTGGGAAATTTGGAAAACAATATGGGAGAGATTAGGTTTAGATCAACATCTCACACCCTACACCAAGACAAATTCAGAATGGGTGAATGAGTTGAATATAAAGAGGGAAACTATAAATAAGTTAAGTGAACACAGAATAGTATACTTGTCAGATCTCTGGGAAAGGAAAGATTTTAAAACCAAGCAAGAGTGAGAGAAAATTACAAAATGTAAAATAACTGATTTTGAATATATCAAACTAAAAAGGTTTTGTACAAACAAAAACAATGTAGCCAAAATCAGAAGGGAAACAACAAACTGGGAAAAAATCTTTATAACAAAAAACTCTGTCAGGGGTCTAATTACTCAAATATACAAGGAGTTGAATCAATTGTATAGAAAAATCAAGCCATTCCCCAATTGATAAATGGGCAAGGGACATGAATAGGCAATTTTCAGATAAAGAAATCAAAAGTATCAATAAGCACATGAGAAAGTGTTCTAAATCTCTAATAATTAGAGAAATGCAAATCAAAGAAACTCAGGTATCACCTCACACCTAGCAGATTGGCTAAAATGATAGAAGGGGAGAGTAATGAATGCTAGAGGGGATGTGGCAAAATTGGGACATTAATGCATTGCTGGTGGAGTTGTGAACTGATCCAAAACATTCTGGAAGGCAATTTGGAACTATGCTTAAAGGGCTATAAAGAATGCCTGCCCTTTGATCCAGCCATACCATTGTTGGGTTTGTACCCCAGAGATCATAGATAAACAGACTTGTACAAAAATATTTATAGCCACACCTTTTGTGGTGGCAAAAAACTGGGAAATGAGGGTATGCCCTTCAATTGCGGAATGGCTGAACAAATTGTGGTATATGCTGGTGATGGAATACTTTTGTGCTGAAAGGAATAATGAACTGGAGGAATTCCATGTGAACTGGAAAGACCTCCAGGAATTGATGCAGAGCGAAAGGAGCAGAGCCAGAAGAACATTGTACACAGAGACCAATACACTGTGGTAAAATAGAATGCAATGGACTTCTGTACTAGCAGCAATGCAATGACCCAGGACAATTCTGAGGGATTTATGGAAAAGAAAGCTACCCACATTCAGAGGAGGAACTACAGGAGTGGAAACACAGAAGAAAAACAACTACTTGAACACATGGGTTGATGCAGACATAATTGGGGATGTAGACTCGAAACTACCACATCAATGCAACTATCAACAATTTGGAAATAGATCTTGATCAATGACACATGTCAAAACCAGTGGAAATGTGCATCGGCTATTGGGGGGAGGGTCGGGGGGGTGAAAGGGAAAGTAAGAGCATGAATCATGTAACCAACCATGTTAACTTTTCCAAAAAATAAATATTATTAAATATTAAAAAATATTAGTACCTGCCCTCTTTTAATTAACCCTAACTTATCCTGTATATATTATTTTTATAGTATATTTTTGGCTATATTATGATATGGTATATATTGTCTATATAGTTGTTTTATGTTGTCTCCCTCACTAGATGGAGATCTCCTTAAAAGCAGTGGCTTTTTTTTTTTTTTTGCATTTTCTTCCCTCCTTAGTACTTAGCATGGTACCTAGTATAATAGGTATCTTATAAATGTTTGTTTATTAATGACAAGCAACTTCTGCATCTACATGGCTTACAACATACTGCAATAAGAAATGTTTAAGTCTCCCCAAAGCTTCTCCTGCTGTATTTATTCTCAGGGTGTTGGAGAAGCACTCTCCCCAACACTCACACAGATCATGGCAGAAGAGATTACATGTCTGAGACCCACTTGGGGTCAGTTCTTTCAATAAGGGAAAACAGGATAAAATAAAGTTATCGACCCCTCTCTTCATCTTTTCATGGGTCCAAGTTATCAGTGATCCGTCAGTCTATTGTCACACCTTGGTCCCCTTATCCTCTAACATCTCTGGTCTTTGGGTAGGTTGGGAACCTACAACCCTTCCTTACACTGTAGCACCACTCTCAGAGTCATTTTCTTCCACAGTAGATAGTTTCTCAGACTGGGGCCTCAGCAACATTCAGTAGCCTTCACTAGTTGCATGGTCCTCCTGGGAGTTCTTTACTTCTGTGTCTCCCTCTGCCTCCTGATCCTAAAGGGAATACTGACTGACAGGAAGCCTCTCTTGGGATTTAGCCATGTGTCAGTGTAGTCCAAATGTCCCAATCCCTCGAGTAAGTTCACTTGCTTCATATGGCAATCGGCCACTTGGGTTTCCCACGGCAGCTGCCAAGTGCCCTGTAATGCAAAGAAGAGCCAAATATCAAAGCCAACCTGCAGAAATGAAAATCATCCAATCTAGGAAGCCCAAATCTCAGCTTTGTCACCACTCTGCCTTTTCATTGGGCTTCTTCCTTTCAGGAATGCTTATTTAGTCCAATCCTGATGGTAAAAGAGAAGGGGGTTAGTTGGGAGCAATGTAACCTGGTAATAGACAGAAACACTCTATTATTCCTCTTTATGTCCCTGAGGCAAGTACAATTATATCTTTATTTATTTATTATATATTTATATCTGTAGTTTTTATATTCATTATATATATTTATAATATTTATAAATTTTATTTATCCCAAAATATACTTTGTGATAAAGGTAGCAGAGTGCTGGTTATATCATAGCATCTTAGATCCAGAGCTGGAAGAGACTTTGAAGGCCATCTGGTTCAAACCCTTCACTTCACACATCAGGAAAATGAAGTCCAGGGAACTTAGGCAATATACCTGAAGTTCCACAGCGAGTAACAGTCTGAGGTGGGATCTGAAACTGGTCCTTTGACTCCAGACGTAGTGCTCATTCCATCCTTCTAAGTTGCCTCTCTAACAGAATGCATTTTTGCCTAACTATTAGTCAGTTGAATTAGGAGGTATTTCTTTCCTGAAATTGAAAGACCAGCTTTGAAAAATTTAAGTCATCCAGTCAATGCCAAAAGCAATTGGGCCTTTTAGTTGACCGCTTTGAGGGGAGTTTTGGTGGCTTAATTGAAGACACCCAAGGGCTTGGGGAAGATAGAGCAAAGGATACAATCAGAACTGAAAGTGGGCAAGGTATTAAGGACAAGGAAGTGAAGAGAGGTCTTGAAACATAATTATGCCAGGTTCCTGCCACTTGCTGAGGCCCAATGAGTGGGACTCATGAGTCCATCAGCTCTTCTAGCCACCAACCAGCTAATGGATACTAAAGAGGGACAAATGTTCAGTAGAGGAGAATAAGGCCTCAGGTTTTATAGGAAATTTGGCAAGGAGCCACATATCTTCAGAAAGATCTCATGAGAGATAAAAATATCAAGTCAAGGGCAAGGGCATCTGTCAAGAGAATGAAGAGTGGCTAGGATGGAGACAACCTGATGGAGAAAGGTTAGAAGGAAAAAAAATCTAGAGTTAGCATAGGGTCTGTCAACTTGGTTGGGAAAAATGTTTATTTTTTTTCACTCACCTCTAATTGAAATTTAGCATCTCTTTCATGAATTTAATTTTTAAAATTTTATGAATTAAAATAATTCTGAAAAAATGCCTCTATGTCTTTTTGTCCAGATCATAACAAAAATTACTGGAGGACTTGAGCCACAATTATGTTGTCATCCTCAATTTAAATCAAAGTTTTTCTTTTTTTAACCTGGGATTCATGAATTTGCTTTTTAAAAGCTTTTTAAAATTTATATTTCAATAGATTTAGCTCTTTTGCAACCTTTTATTTATTACTCATTTAAAATATATTATTCTGAAATGGTGCCTAGGCTTCATCAGACTACTATAGGGGTATGTCTATGTTGTTGTTCACCTTGCATTTTTTTTTAAACCCCTTGTACTTCGGTGTATTGTCTCATAGGTGGAAGATTGGTAAGGGTGGGCAATGGGGGTCAAGTGACTTGCCCAGGGTCACACAGCTGGGAAGTGGCTGAGGCCGGGTTTGAACCTAGGACCTCCTGTCTCTAGGCCTGACTCTCACTCCACTGAGCTACCCAGCTGCCCCTCATCTTGCATTTTTGAAGAGGACTAATGACTTGCATGTGAAGTGGATTTAAAAGAGTCAAGAGTTACACAAAGTCATTAACCTCATTCTCTCTTCCAGAATCATCGAAGTCCAGGGGCAAGACAAGAATCCAGATGACTGATGATTTTTCAGGATACAGTGGGTCACCTTGGTGTCTTCGATGTCTGATCAAGCTCTAGGCACTCCACAATGCCTGCTTTGGCTGCCTTCATGGACACACACACACACACACACACACACACACGTTAATAACTCCTGCTCTAAATGAAACTAGAAAATAAAGATGTTTCAGCAACTAAGAACTCCAAAGTTCTCCTCTTGTAGGTAAATAAAAGTTGGCCTCATTACCCACCTGCACCAAAAAGAAGCACATATGGGGACATTTGGGCATGTGGCTTTGCCATTCTTATGCTTAATATAAACAAATAGATCTCCACGGAGTTAATTTTAGTTAGTGCACAAATATTTCATGTAGAGGAGGAAGAAGCACAAAAATTCTATGGAGAAGCTGACAAAATCCTCCAACCTAAGTCAACATATACTTGTTATCTTGGCCCTGGGGCACGAGGGGATAGTAGCTTGGGAACAGAATGAGGAAGAATAGACTGATTTTCAATGTGAAGTAGGCACAGGGAGGATGATGGAAACTATGTTGGGAAAATGTGTTCCATGATCAAAAAAAGGAAAGGCCTATGCTTTATAGACTACTCAGAGACCTCACTTATACAGGTCAGGAAAGCTTCAAAAAATCAATAAGCATTTATTAAATACTTAGGTCCCAGGCACTCCACTAGGTGCTGGAAATATATAGACAAAAATAAAATAGCTTCTGCCCTCAAAGAGCTTACTTTTCTAACAGAATTTCCTGGGAATGATATATGTAATTCAATCATTTTAGCTGCAACTGACTCTTTGTGACCCCATCAAAATTTTTCTTGGCAAAGATACTAGAGTGGTTTGCTATTTTCTTGTCCAATTCATTTTATAGATGAGGAAGCTGGGGTAAACAGTTTTAAGTGACTTGTCCAGGATCACACAACTAGTAAGTTTCTAAAGTTGGACTTGAACTAAGTAAGAGGAATCTTCATGATTCCAGGCCCTGCACTATATCTACTGAGCCACCTAACTGCCTGGGAATGGCTAGCACATCACAGAATATTAAATTGCATCTATTTTAACAAAGAGGGAATGGCTGTTAATTAATGTATTTCAGAATCAGCTGCTAGGTTGTTATCAGATGGTTGACATCTTAGAGCAGGCACTCTTAAGCTAGAGTTCATCAATAGATTTCAAAGGCTCTGTTAACCTGGGTAAATTATATATTTATTTTCATTAACCTCTAATTGAAATTTAGCATTCCTTTCATGAATTTAATTTTTAAAATGTGATGAAATGAAATAATCCTGACAAAAGATCTGATTGTCAAATGGATCCTTGACACAAAAATGTTTCAGAGCCCCTCATTTAGAATAAAGGCCCAAAACAGCACCAAATCTGAGAATAGCACACTGTGTGGTTAGAGAAGCTCCAACCCAACCAATTTTATCACTTATAATAACTAACATTTTCTCAGAACTTTAAGATTTACAAAGCACTTGGTAAATATTATTTTGTGTTATTCGTTCAACAACCCCAAGTAGTAAGTGCTATTATTATTCCCATTGAACAGATGAAGAAACTGAGGCAGACAATGTAAATGACTTATTCAGGGTCAAATAGCTAGTAAACATTTAATGCTGTATTTGAACTCAGTTTGTCTTGACACCAGGTCTAGTACTTTATCCACTGTGACATTAATTAGCTATGTAACTTTGAATAAAAAAACTACACTTCTCTGCACCTTGGTTTCTTCATCTATAAAATTAGAGGATCTCTAAGGTCCCCTTCTAGCTCTGAAATCCGATGACTTCTATTAGCCATCTTTCTTTGAACCCTCCTTGGATTTCTTAAACATGTCTTATCAAAAGGAAAAAAGGAAAATGTCATTCATTTCCTCCAGATTGAGAATGCCCTGGGAGAAGGCAATCTCTCTTTTCATCCCCTCTGTGAGGTGTATTGTTCAGTAATTCCCTCTACCAGTTCCTTATTCAATTTTATTTCTGGTACCTTCCTCATAGTGAGCTCTAATTTCCCAATCTGGGGAAGGAGCCAAGGAAAGGAACCAGCAAAATAACTACTATTTCCTTCTTTGCCCTCCTGATTTTGTGAGCTGTGTGAGTAAGAATGGATCCAAGCCACAGAGCCTGGGGTCTGGTGTCCCTTCTTTAAATATAAACCATTATCAGCAGAACAATATGACACCATCCCCAGGGCAGGGCAAGATTTTGAGCAGCAGAGGTGAGAGACTGGTAGGTAGGATGTAGAAAGTTCTGGGGAGAAGGTTCTCTACCCAATCCCCAACATATATGTAGGGACCACAGCAAGATGAAGGTCTAAAGAGGTAAACCCACAGGGGGTTTATTTTCTTCCATGTCTGGCCATAGTCTCTAGGAGAACCTGATAATTTTTGCCCAACCTATATGCCTCCAAGTTAGAGTTGGAAGCTCCCTTAGTGGCCATCTAGTTCAAATCTCTCATTCTACTGCCAAACAAAACAAAACAAGAAAAAAAACTGAGATCCTAAGGAGCTAAATGACTGGCTTCAAGTTCTATGAAAATAAACTTGTTGTTTATTTGTGTCTTACTCCTCATGATCCTGTGAACCATACTGCCCATGGGGTTTTCTTAGCAAAGATGCTAGAAGAGTTTGCCATTTCCTTCTCCAATAGATTAAGGCAAACTGAAATTAAGTGACTTGTTCAGGATTGCACAGCTAGTAAGCATCTGAGACTGGATGATGAACTTGGATCATCCTGATTCCAAGACCAATGCTCTAACCATTGGACCATCTAACTGCCTCTAAACTGTGGCCAATAAACTAGGGAGTCAGAGCTCAAATACATGTTCCTGGATTCCAAGCATTTGGCCCTTCTACCTCTTTATTTTTCCCGTCCCCTCATAAACTATCTTGGTTTCCCAGAGAGGCCCAGGCTACCTACCCTTGGTAAGTTGGAAAAATAGCAGTAAGCAAAGTTGATAATAGCATCAAACAATCTATCAGCCTAAGGACTTTGGAGATACTTGAACTTATTAGTTCTAGACTACTAGCCCAGTTGAGCAGTCATTCATTGCTGGTCACCTCTCTGATTCATGTATTATCCATAGATTCCAGGAAATATCTTTTCTTGGAAAGCAGAGATTGAGTAAGGGTCTTCTTGTCATTGATTGAGTAAGGGTCTTCTTATCATTGGTCTCTTTCTGCATGTGATTGTTTCTAGGCAGGAGACTCATGCTTCCTAATGCCCCTAATAAGTTGCTATATGGATCCCCACATAGATTTAGATATTGATAGAGGCCAACTTCTGAGCATATTAAGTAAGGCAGTACAGGGGTGTACTTGCTGCTAGAGATTTTCAGGTGATTTAGAATCAGGATAAAGTAAATTCCTAGTCAGACTAATGCTCCAAGTTGTAGAATGATTGAAAGAAGTTTGATGAAACTACAAGACATAAGAAATAGATGATAGTGTCAATAGGAAGTAAGTGTGTACCCCCTTTTAGATTCTGGTCCACTATAATGTGAAAGTACCAGAAAATGACTCCTAAACTGGACCCTGCTAGGGATAGAGAATTTATTTTAGAATCAGGAAGACCTGAGTTCTAAGCCAACCTCTGTAGTATATTGTGAATGGTTCTATAACTCTGGCCAAATTACTTCTCAGAGATCCAGGCCAGAGGTATTGAATGAAGATTAAAATGTAATTGGAAAATATGTGACAAAATAAAAATATCTTGTCATAGATAATATCAATATGTGGTTATCTAAGTAAATATGGCAACTACAGGGATTTTTATGTATGGTTTAATGGCCCATTTTCTATTTTAATCTGAGTTAAGTTTGTCAGGATTATTTCATTTTGTAACATTTTAAAAATTAAATTCATGAAAAGAATGCTAAATTTCAATTATAGGTTAATGAAAATAAATATATAATTTTATAAATATAAATGATAAGTTTGGAGCTTATAATCCAAAGTAGATCAAAGAAAGGATCCTGTTAGTAACAGACAAGATGATAGAGGATAAAAAGAGATTATATCAATTCTTGCTTTACCTTCCCACCTCAATATCTTCCTTACCCAAGAAACATAATCTTTGGATTGCAAAAGATAGAATAAAATGGCCTCATCTAATCCAACGACAGTGTCAGGTTCACAGATCTAATGATTCTATGTCTCTAGACTTCTAATGTAGTACTCTGATGAGATCGATTTGGATTCTAGTTATCAAGAAATGGTTGGCTTCCCCTCCTACCTTTACATCATCATGGTTGGCTTTCCCTTCTACATTTATATCATCTTTATGTTTGATAAATAGGCCACCTGGACAAAGAACTGGACATGGAGGAAATGAATTGGAAATTGGGGAATGGTTGGAATAAGTTGTGTTTTTTTTATTGTAATGGGAGATTATTGTGTTATAAAAAATGCAAATAGGATGATTACAGAAAAAACCTGGAAAGATCTACATGAACTGATGCAAAGTGAAGTAAGCAGAACAAGGAGAACATTGTGCACTATAACAATAATACTGTATAATGAACAACTGTATAATGAATAACTTACCCATTCTTAGTAATACAGTGATCCAAGACAAGCCCAAGGATTTATGATGAAAAATGCCATTTGCCTCCAGAGAAAAAACTTATGAAGTCTGAATGCAGAACTGAAACATATTCTGTTTTGGTTTCTTAATTTTTGTTTGTATTTTCTTCTACAAAATGAGTACTATAGAATAATGTTTTACATGATTGTACATGTGAAATCTATATCAAATTTGCTTATTATCTGGAGGGGGAGGGGAGAGAGATGAAAAATAGAGAGGGAGAGAATTTGGAATTAGAAATTTTAAAAGAAATCTTAAAAATAATTTTTACACACAATTGGGAAAAATAAAATTTTAAAAAACATAAGTAGGCCACTTGGAGCATCTACTTAGAGACCTCCTTTCAAGCTGACATGAGACCAGGAATGATAACCCTTTGGATCTAGACATTCGACCAGTTCTAAGTCCACTATTTTCCCATTTCTTCATCTTCCCTCCCAAGATTAAATGAAATATTTCCCCTAATCTACCACTTGAGTGATTCTGTCAACAAAGTAGATAAAGTAAGTGATGAAATCATTTTTGATCACTGTTTGCATTTTGTGATGTTCCCTAACAATCCCTTTTTTTTGAATTTTGACATCAATTTAAGTCAAGTTAACTTACTTTGAAGAAGCTTGAAGAAGACTTTATTTTCTTCCCTTTTTTTTGAAAGTTGAGACAACACTTGCTTTTTTTCAAATCTTTTAAAACTTTTGCCATTTTCTACAATCTTTCAAAGATCACTGAGAATGACTCTAGTACTCACATTCACCAGTTCTTTTGGTATCCTAGCATGTATTTTTCTTGGGCCTAAGTACTTGAATTCATCAAGGGTAAAAGGTGTTCTCTTACTATGTCCCCACTTATCCAGATTCCTATTAGCCATTTTTTTTTGTTCTGTCCTTTTTCGCTCCAAAGATTATCCTTGTAGGCAGAGAAAACAGAAGCAAAATAAGTATTAAATAGACTCTTCTGTCATCTTTTGCTATCTCATCTATACCTAATAGGAATCCTATCCTTTCTTTGAGCTATTTTTTTTACCAGTGTCACTAAAATATCCTTATTAGTTATCCTTAGCTTTTCTTAACAGTCTCAGTACATTCTGAGCCACAGCCCTCTGTATAATTTGTACAGGGCTGTGCCAAACTTTTGTATTCATTCTCCCTTGTCTGCCATTACATCCATCTTCTTTATAAGTTTTATCTTTTCTCTAAATTCTAAGTTGATCACTGAGTTCTCTGAATATTCAGTTTGGTCTCTTTAGAGAGTAATCTCTCTTCTTTCCATAAAAAATGATTTCTTTTTGTCCTCAGAGACTTTAATTCTTAAAAAAAACATTCCTATCTCTCTTGGTTTGACTTTTCTTATAATGTTTTAGGTCATGGAATCTTCTTCATGCTTTCTCTAAAACTTCAAAATGTATCCTTCAAAAATGTAGGGTACACATCAGATTATGGCAGCCTTGCTCTCCTTCTCTATCAAATTCTAAGAGTGAATGGTTACTTTCTCCATCCTTACTGCTTTAGAAACTTGTTCCTTATTGGTGAGAATTACATGCAAGAGATCTCTTCACCTCATTGTTTCCTTCACCTTTTGAAAAATAAAAATATAATTAAGGGAATGAATGAAAACATTAACTACTATGACTTTTGCAAAGAGAGAGTGAGTGAGGGAGGGAGAAGAGAGTTCCAGCAGTAAATAAGTTCTTCATCACTACTATATCATCCCTCCATGATAATGTTGTAATTTATTTTCTGAATTCTTCAACAACTTCCTCTTTCTGGCCTAGTATCCATGCACCAAGACAGGAAGAGTCCTTATTTTCTATCACCATAATAGGGACTCCTGTCAGGGAAATAATTGTTGGCTGTTTCTCCAGGGACAATAGCATATAAAGTGGTCAAGAAGGAGCCTTATAGCTTGTACCAGATTTGGAACTGGAATTGGTAGAATGGAAGAAAAATGAGCGATTCTGGTTGTATTGAAAGACTATTCCAAGTATGCGTTGTAATATGGAAAATTATACTGCCGTATTTGCATGGGGCAAGTTGGCAGTTTGCCCTAGTTAGAATATAGAACCTGGCATGAACCAGGAGGCTTGTGCTACCTGGCAGTTGGAAGAAAGGGTATAAAAGAGCTTGCAGACCCTGACTTGATTCTTTTTCTCACTTTGCCCATCTACCTCTTCGGGTTTGGGACCTGGGGTGGAGGTAGCAAGAACATGGGTACTATATAGGCTAGATAGGATTAAACTAACTCTGCAGGCCAAATATTAACATCTCACCTGGCAAACCAAACTATCCCTCTAGCAAAAGAATAATTTTATTTATCACCAAAGAGATCACATCTTTCTGACCCAGGGCAGATCAGAGGAGCATACAGGAAAGACCTTTCAGCATTTTAAACTTAAGTCTGAGATGTTAACTGTCCTTTAGTTCTTAGGGTTACCTAACCCTCCTTCCAATCCCTTTCACCTATATCTCATTATCAATAAACCCCTTAGCTTTTAATCTAAGAATTTGTTGTTTTTGCCTACTTTCATCTAAGGCCAAGGGACAGCTACCAGAAGATTCTGAAATGCTACAGTAGGAATAAACGCCATTACTGTTAAACAAGAAGTTCCATATTTCCTTTCCTGCCTGATTCCTACATACACCAATGGGAGTCACTTCCTTATCAGGACAGGGGCTGTAGAATATTCAACTTAAAGGAGCTTGGTGCCTAGCAAGAGAGAGTTCCTCCTATCTCTCTGCTAGCCTGGGTGCAGCATCCTTGATACATTTACATTCAATATATCAAGCCTGTAGCCCGGGGGACTGGCCCATACTGTCCTCTTTATAGCTAGTCTCCTATTATTATTATTAGCTTACTCCCTTTTCATTACAGCATGCATGTGAAATTAAAGAATGAGTTTAGTCAGCAACATAGGGTGTGGAGCTTAAGAGTCAAAGAAATGTGTTTGCAACTTGGTATGAGAACAATTGGAGTAACTAATAGAGTACAGCTATAGGGCATCTGGGAACTGTCCAAGGAAAGAAAGTACCCAAAACAAAGGTTGTGATAAAGATGCTAGAACTGGCTAAGCAGGAAGAGGGTACCTGTGCTCTAGCTATAGCTTGGTTGGGAACCCCAAAGGTCAGCTCCCTGGAGGACTCTTCTCACAACATCAAGCTCCTATCTTGAGGAGCAAAGGGATAGGAAATGCAGCGTTCAATGGCATGGTGTTGTACTGGATTGACTCAGCATGCAGAGTTTCTTTTTCTTCTCATTAAAATCTCATGTTTCAATAAAATTTAGAAAACTAACAGGGTCGAAAGGTCCTAAATTCAGGAATAATAATCTGCACCCATTTCCTTTTTTTTTTAAACCCTTACCTTCCATCCTAGAATTAATACTAAGTACCAGTTCTGAGACAAAAGAGTGGTGAGGGCTAGGCGATGGAGGTTAAGTGACTTGCCCAGCTAGGAAGCATCTGAGGCCATATTTGAATTTAGGACCTCCTGTCTCTAGGCCTGGTTCTCTATTCACTGAGCCATCTAGCTGTCCTCTCTCATTCATTTTCTCAAACATGACTCTCACCTGAACTCATATGATAATACTAACTCATATTTATATAGCAGATTAGTTTACTAAGCATTTTCCTAACTGTTTAGGGCACTAAGGGGCTCAATGGATAGAGCTGTGGACCTAGAATCAGGAAGGCTTATCTTTCTGAGTTCAAATATGACTTCAGACACATATTAGCTGTGTGACCCTGGGCAAGTCACTTACCCCTATTTGCCTCAGTTTCCTCATTGGCAAAGTGAGGTGGAAAAGGAAATGCCAAACCACTTCAATATTTTTGCCAAGAAAACCCAAATGGGATCATGAAGAGTTGGATATGACTGAAAATGACTAACAACCAAATAACCTTATGAGGTAGATTGTGTATTATCTCTGTTTCATAGATCAGAAAACTGAAGTTCAGTGATAAGAGTAACATGTTATATGTAGTAAGGCAGTATGATAGAATGGATTTGGACTGGATTTGGATTTAGGAAGATGGGTTCAAATATAGTCTCAGACACTAATTCAATGTGTGACTCAGGACAAGTCAGTTACCCTCTGTGCCTCAGTTTACTAATTTGAAAAATGAGGGACTTGATTGCCACTCAAGTCCCTCCCATGTTGAAATCTATAACATTCTTTTATGTTTTACCCACACCCACCCAGATAGTGTCAGGGTCAGGATTCAAACTGAGCTATCCTGACTCTAGTTCCAGGACTCATGTTTTCTGCTTTCTTTCTACCCTAAAAAGCCATGAACAGATGATCTCCCAGAAGCTTGAGGATGGGCCCAAGCAGTTTCAAGCTGGAAGTAACCAGTAACCTCCAGAAAATGAAAAAAAAAACCCTAATACCTAGTTCAAATAATGCTATACTAGATCAAAAGAATCAGTATGGTAGAGTAGGAAAAATATTAGATTGACAGTTAGAATTCTTGGGGATGAATACCATTTCTTCTACTTACTATCTGCATGTCCTTGGGCAAGTCACCATCTTATGTGTAAAAAAAAATTGTGAGTGTGGGATTAGACCAGATGATTTCTCAGTGTTCTTCTAACTCATTCCTATAGCCTAAGACTCATCTTACATTTCCCCTAACCTATTGGTTGTATATTAATGTAATAGAGAAACAAAAAATAAAATAAAATAAAACATTTTTGAAGTGTGGTAGGCTAGGAGATGAATTAGGTAACAAGCACAAGGAAGCTAGCATGAGGCAAAACAAAACAAAACAAAACAAAACAAAAAATAACACTGCCCCCTTTCTAGGAGGTCACTTAAGGCACAAGCTAGGGCCTTTGGTTAGGCTGTCATCTGATAAGGAGAGGACTCCCAATGAGCCTAGAAAGACCATCCTTCCCACTTCTCCATGCCTTCTAAGATGTGATGGAACTCTTAATTCTGTGAGAGCTACTTCCTCCCCGGGTCACTAAGCAGGTCTTTGAAAGGAAACAAGAAAATTTCAGAGGAAACCAAGTTCACTAAATATTCTTGTACTTCTCCTTAACTTTTTAAGTCTAAAAGCAACTACATGCTTACATTTCTAGGCTTCATATTGCCAGATCTGACCCTTGGATGAAATACTTTGAGGAACACACAACTTGGGGAGTTTGTGGAGCAGGGATGGCAGGGCTAGAGCCTCCAAGGAATAATACTAATATATCCTACCCATCTGGGTTTCAACAAGTTGCTAACACTTGAAGATGCAGAACAATGCCATCATCTTCCTTTCTTGCCAGCACAGCAGGGAGAGGCCAAGTTATCATTATCACTGAGCAAAAGTGCCCTCACTATGATTAATCACAAAATCACTCATAGACTGGCTATGAAAAAAGGGGTAAAAAAGAATAAAAAAGTCTACAACCCCAGCCCCAAACAGCACTGACTTATCAAGCGGCCAGATGACATTTCAGGGAAATCTGATGATTAGTTCCTAAGTTTGGCCATCTGCAGGATGTAAGAAGAATAGAAGGAAGCTGAGGAGGTTTTGGCGACCACATTTATAATTAGCTATTGAAACAATCTTCCTGGTGCTCTCTGAATGAGACTTGAATATTCCTATTGCTGTATGAGATGATGATGCAGAGCCTGGATAATTATAGCTGCTGGTATAGAGTCGAGCACTCATTCTCATTTGGAAAAGCTAAGTTGGTGTGCCTGATGTGGTCTGTCTCCATTTTTATTAATATTATTATTTCATGTCAGCTGAAAAGCTAATCCACCCTCTATACTCCCATTCAGACATGCACGCTTCTCTGTGGGTATTTTCTATGGCTATTTAAAAAGAGGACTAAATTTATGGCAAGGTGATAAGAAGCAGGTTATTGTCAACAACGTCACAGGCTTTTTGCTCTATGCAATTTTTGTCCCCAGCAATATATTTGAATTGGTGCAATAAAGTGCCATGCTACAAGTTTCTCTTATAGCTTGAAAAGAAAAAAAAAGTATTCTCTAAAAGGTCCCCCGAGATGCAACATGGTGAGGTAGAAACAACAATGGATTTGGGATGATAAGATTTGGGTTCAATAACAACAACAACATCAATAACAAATGAAACTTAAAACTGTTTGATTTTAATGATCAAACTTGACCAAACTTGACTTGACCCTGAAAAAGAGAAGAGAAAATGACTCTTCCCTTTCATTTGTTAGCTAGTTTTTTTTTTCTGAGAGGGTTTTGCTTTCTCTTTCTTTTTCTTCCTTCCTCCCTCTTTCCCTCCCTCTTTCCCTCCCTCTTTCCCTCCCTCCCTCCTTCCTTCCTTCCTTCCTTCCTTCCTTCCTTCCTTCCTTCCTTCCTTCCTTCCTTCC
>NC_058130.1:553106843-553188264 GCF_016433145.1 Gracilinanus agilis
CTCTCTCTCTCTCTCTCTCTCTCTCTCTCTCTCTCTGTCTCTCTCTCTCTGTCTCCCCCTCTCCCCCCCCTCTCTCTCCATTCCTTTTCTTATCATATCTATCTCTATAACAAAGGATGGTATTCTTGGCATATGGGTGGGGAGGGATCTATTATCTATCTGTCTGTTTATTTGCCTATCTTTCTATTTATCTGCCTGTTTTCTATCTATCCATCTGTCTGTCTCTAATAAAAGAAGACTTTCTGGGCAGTTGGTGGAGATGCAGTTATTATCTATGTCTCTATAACAAAGGGTAATTTTCTGAGGAAAGAAATGGGGAGGGATATATTTGGAAAAGAAGATGATATAAAATTAAAAGAAAAAAATAATTTTTATTAAAATAAAAATTAAATCAAGACAACAAACATTAAGCACTTAATTATGTCAAAAGCACTGGGAATTTCAAGATAAAAATGATAATCAAGGAGTTTACATTTGCGAAGGAGGATTCACATTTATTACAGAGCTTTGAGATTTACTAAACATCTTCACAACTACCCAGTGAGATAGAGGTGTAAATATTGTTATCTTCATTTCATAGAAAAATGAATAAACTGCTAGGTTAGGTTGCTGAAAGTATCTGAGGATATAGATTTAATTCAGGTCTCTGTACTCCCTCTTCAACACTCTCTCCTCTAGGCCACTGTTGTTCAGTATTGTCCAGCTCTCTCCACCCCCTTGAGAGTTTTTTTTGGGCAAAGATACTGGGGCAGTTTGCCATCTCCTTCTCTAGCTCATTTTACAGATAAGAAAATTGAGGAAAATAGGGTTAAGTGACTTTCCCAGGATCATACAACTAGTAAGTATCTGAGGCCAAATTTGAACTCAGGTCTTCCTGATTCCAGTTCTGGCATTATGTCTACTGTACCACCTAACTGCCCTTACTAGGTCATTATGTGTATATAGATAAGAATAATATGAATTAACAGAATTGTGCCTGATAATGAACTATATGCTTCACCCTATAAAATGATTTCACAGTGAAAAAAAAGATGTCACCAATATTGCATTTCTAATAAGACTATGGGGAAATTGTTTCTCAGGGAGAAAGTAAGAGGATAATTTTAGGTAGAGGAAAAGCCATCCTGTGGGTTAGAAGAGGTACAAGAGAGACTACAGTGCCAATTTATAGGAATCCAGGAGATCCAGCACATTCTTGAGACACAATAGTGGATGCTGAGAATAGAGATAGGAGCTGGAGCAGCATGACACGAGCAAGCACAGTATTTACACTGCAAGGTCATGATTGCTTGTACTGAAGGCTTCCAGCTACCTCATTCTATTTCCTGAGATAAGAGACCTTTCCCCATTTAAGAGGTGTGAGTCCCTGAGAAGTTGTTTGCCCAAGCTACTTTTGTGGGAATTGGGGTTAAGTTTATATCCATTTTGGAGTATTGGTATATGTTTTTCTGTCCATTTGCTGTGCAATTCTATCTGAATTAACTATCCCTCCCCCCCCTTTTTTTAAGGAAAGGGGTTTAAGTTTTGACTCTAAAAATTACTAACTCCATGACTTTGGGTGAATTATTGCCTTTCCCTGGGACTTTGTAGCTTCATCTGTACAATGGGAGGGCTGTCATAATTGATCTCTTGAGTGGTTTTAGTTCTATGATTTCTATGCTGCTTTATCTCTTGGAAAGTCTTCTTACTCATTAGTTTAAAGACTTGTGGGTGGTTTGTTTACTTTTCTAGACCTTATCATTTATAGAGCATTATTCAGGGCACTGAAAGCTTAAATAGCTTGCTTGTGGTTACATAGTTACCATTTAAAATTGTTCTCATTATCATCATCATCATCATCATCATCATCATCATCACCAATACCCAAGTTATGACAGAAATAAAGATGACTTTATTTTAAAATCTAGCACATAATCGATCATACAATATCAGAACTAGAAGAAAACAACTCATATCTATTCCCCTCTTTCCCTATTATACAGATTAAAAAAAAAAGAAAAAAACCAAGACCCAGAAAGCAGAAATTATTTGCACAGGCACATGCAGCTAGAAAAGGACAACTTTAGAATTTGAATTCAGGACTTCATAAAGAGTCAAACTTCAATTTTGCTATTGCACTACTTCCCAAGTCAAAAAAGGATGAGAAAGACTATAAAGTGATCAGGTCATTTCCCTTGGTTAGACCTTGGAGGGTGCTGAAGGAAGATTGAAATTCATGGAACCAATTATCATATTATTTTATTTACTTGAATGGATAGAGGTCCATTAGAGCAAAAATAAACACAAACATGAGGCACCAGTAAGTACACTTTACCTTTCAAACATACATTACCACCATTCTTTGAGAATCAACTCATAAACTTTAATTAAGCAGCTAGTGTGTACCAGACATTGGAAATAATGAAGACAAAAACATTTCTTGTCCTCGAAGAGCTTACATTCTAACTGGGAGACATAAAATATATGATTATATACAAAATAAAGGAAAGATAGTTTTGGGAGGGCAAACTTTTAACAGCTGGAGGAATCAGGAAAAATTCCATTTGAAGGCAGAGATTGAGATTGAGCTGGTTGAAGAAATCCAGGAGGCTGAGATGAAGAGTAAGAATAAAGACTTAGAGATGAGAGTTTTTCCAAGAAACCCTCAGAATTCTCATCAAAAGTCAATAATACTATAAGAATTAGGTGATAAACGAGATGAGCAAAGAGGAGAAAAATAGTTTGAAAAAGTACTTGTCCCACAGAGAAATTCTGTATAAGAAAGGGCGCTGAATTTAGAATACAAGGAGGAGGAATGTATAAAATGTATAAAAATCCTCTCACAAAGATGCAAAATGAAGTCAGAGTAGAAAGAAGTCAGACCCTATCACCCAAGTTTCAATCAGAACAAGTTAAGTTTTGAGTTCCCAACCTAAGCCCCACTTCAGATAGAGAAAATGAAAATAATCCTTGTTTTGATTGGTTAAGGCTATGGGCAATGCAGAGGATGGAAACAGTTTTCATTTTGATTGGTTAAGGCTATGGGCTATGCAGATAGGATGGAAACAGTCCTTGTTTTGATTGGTTAAAACCTGCTTGAATAATTAGGATAATTAGTTTTGTAAATTGCCAGTCCTAATTAACTAATTTTCAAGGTAAGGTTGTAACTTTCAAGTAACCAGCCAATGGTGAACAGGGGAAGGGACCATCTTTGTGTCAGGGACTAGGATAAAAGGAGGCTGCCGGCTCCCATACTTTGTACTTGCTTGCTGCCTATAACGCTTGTAACCCTGGCTCAGGAGTACCCACTGTTTTGAGGACAAAATAAGAGCTTTTGACACTGATGCCGAATTCAAGATGTTTTTGAGTAGGTGGGCATTCCTTTCAGCAATGAGGGTACCTAGTTTGAATTAGGAGCTCTATTACAGTCTAATATCTGTCATTTAAGTGCTGAGTGACCTTATCCAGATCACTGTGTCTTCATCTTCCTAATCAGGCCAACACGATCTCTTTAAGACTCCTTAGTGCTCTGAATTCTATGATTTGATATCTTTTCCTCATAAGCTTAAATTACTCTAATCAAGTTCTTGCCGGTGCCCTGTCCTCTTGAGTCTAAATTCCTCTTATCAGTGTCTGCCCTTGACCTGAGCTGGTCTCTAAGGCTAACAAGTCTACCAGGAAGCTTTCTAAGCATCTCCTTCCGGGCCTCCCATTCCCCTCCTCCATTCTAAATCTTTTCTCTTGGATCAGAAACTTGCCTTATTAATCATATGCAAATATCCCACTGATAGCTTTCTGCATATAATTTGTTCTCCAGTACATTCTGCAAAGGATTCAATTAAAACTGAACCAGAGATCAGAGAGGCCCAGTCAAACATTCAGTTAAATGCCAGATTCTCCTCATCTGGAGAAAAGAGGTTGTTCTCACCCTGAGCAGCAGCCAGTGGAAATAAAGTCTTTTGAACTCCAGCACCACTTAGCAACCTGCTCCAAGGAACTAGCCTTGCAAAGCCCCTTTGGAAAACTACCTTAGAACTGGTGCTGGGAGTGAATCCTGGGAAAGAGGCAAAAAACAAATGCACTTTCAGGAAAATCCATCCTCTCTGTACTCTCTTTTCCCCCAGCTGCTGAGTGAGGGGAGGGAGGGGGAGAATTCATCAAGACAGAAAGGGCAAACTCGGAGTGTCTGATTCTTTTGAACAAGTCATCTTCTAGTTGTTCAAATTAGAGACTGTCATAAATAGAGATGCATTTCATACAGCTGTTTGCTCAGGACTTAACCTTAATTCTCCTTCAAACATTGTTTATTGTTAAGAGGCCTTTGCATGCAGGAGTCGTTCCCAGGCACATCTGCAGTGGGAGAAACAATTCTGAGGGAGCTAGCTACAGCAGGATTAGGACTGCTGCTAAATACTGCATTGTGCTGGGGGAAAACAGGGAGATAAACACGTAGGAAACGGGCTCCTTTCAGCCACTGTCCCCAAGCATGTGCGCCAGAGAATCCTGATTTGACAGGAGCAGCTTAAGAGTGCCCAAAGGTCAAGCTAGTCCAGAGTCCTCGGAGCAGCTGGAAGAGCACTGGGGGGCCAGGACCAGGGCCCTCTTCCGGACTAGCTCCGATCTGGGCGCTGGGACCAGGTGGAGGAAGAGGAGTGGCATCCTGTCTGTGTCTATCCCCCACCAAGGAGAGGCCCTCTGACCCAGTCAGGAAAAGATGGCTTTCTCTGATAGGGATAATAATTAATGTTTGGGAACAATGGAGTGGGCTGCTTGGGGGAGGCACCATTGAAACGCAAGTCCTGGGCTTTGTTATGGAAAAGATTATTACGTGATCTTTCACTGATTAATATGGAGCTGAGGTTAACAGATAAATTAGAAATGAGGTTCTTAACTTTTTGTTTGGGTATCAGTCACCATTCCCTTTGGTTCTCTGGTGAAGCCCAGGGATCCCTTTTCAGGAGAATGTTCTTAAAGTCATTAGATAAAATATAGAGTATTACAAAGGAAACTAATTATTTTTGACATCTAGTTAGCAACATATATATGTGTGTGTATGTATAAATATGTAATTCTAAAAACAAGTTTATGAATCCTAGGCTAACAATTTCTAGATTAAAGTCTTACTTTTTCTTTAACACTACAATTGCAATTGAACTGTTTCATCATCTTTTCTGGAGTCATACAGAATGAGGAGGGAAATGATACTTTGAGAGGAAGGTTATCATCGAATCTCTTTAAATTCTTTTCAAGTTTAACTCAAGCAAAATCATGTTTTTGCTTTTCTTTTAATTCTCAAAATTCAGCGCAATGCCTGACACATGTAATGCTTACACTGACTACATTAGACATTTCCTAACCCTCCTCCCCAATTTTCCCTTCCCCTCCCACAATTACCTTATAGTTATTTCTTTTTAATTCCCCCCTTTTTCTGTTTTATAAATATTATTTTATTGTATTATGCTGAAGCTTCTTTTTACCTATAATTCCAGAAAATTGGATTGAACTGTGAAACTTATGTGCAATACAAAATACAAAGGATCTCAAATCTCAAAAAATCACAAAGAATATTTTCCCATAGAAAGCAATTATTTTTAAATGGTGTGTCATCCAAAGTATAGAAATCATAGGTTTTAAACAGATAATCGAATGAGGTGTGTGGGTGGGGAACTAAAAATAATCATTTCTCCCAATCTGATTAGATTCCCCCCCTTTTTTTAAAAAAAAAAGTTCTTTCTTCTTTTTTTTTCCTCCTAGATTCCAGATTACAATTTTTCCAGATTACGTGTTGGTACAATTTTCAATAATTTTTTTCTGATATTTTGCTCTCTATGTTCTCTCCTTTCCTACTACCCAACCCCTTCCCAAGATGGCAGGTAATATAAGTTGTTTATATATATATATACATATATATATGTTATACAAGTTTCCATGTTCATTTTGTAAAAGAATATACTCACTTATACTAGAGAAAAATTCTTGGAAGAAATAAAGTGAAGAATGGCATGCTTCAATCTGCATTCAGACTCCATCAGTTCCTTCTATGATGGTAGATAGCCTTTTTTGTCATGAGTCCCTTGAACTTTTCCTGGATCCTTGCCTTGTTGATAAAAATCTGATGATCCTCATACTTTATTGCTGTTATAATGTAAAACATTCTTCTGGTTCTTCTCACCTCACTTTGTATCACTTTATATAAATCTTTTCAGGTTGTATTTATTTTTTATTTATTTTGGATACTTTTTTTTGTGTGAATGTGCTATGCCAAGAAAAGCAGCTGAGATACACTTTTAGAAAACTGGCACCTTTCAGCCATTATCCCTAGCATGTGTGCAAGAGAATCCTGATTCAGATCCAGCTTTAGAGCATCCAAAGGTCAAGCTAGTCCAGAGTCCTCAGAGCGGCTGGAAGAGCACTGGGGCATTTTACCCTTAATAGAATATAAGTTCCTTGAGGACAGGGATTGTTCCATTTCTATCAATCTCCAATATCTTTCTGTTAAAGTAGATTGGTAACATCATTGCAACTTAACAATCTTATAGAGTTGATTAGAGCACAGAGAAGTTAAATGACTTGTCTTAGGTTATTATAGTCATTATGTGTCAGAGATGGGAATTGAACCCAGGTCTTCCTGCCTTCAAGATCAGCTCTTTAGTCATATCAGCTTTTGTTGTCAGAACTGGATTAGCACTGACTATGAGCTTGATAAATGCTTGTTGATTGACTGATTGATAGTTAAATTCTAGCCCTGTGGATTATATACAATTGCCAGCTCAATCTCTCATTTGTATCCTTAAAAAGGTGAATTTTAGAGGGGAAGACTAACTCACTCTGGAAGAATATACCAAAGTAAGGCTGATGAAGAAAGATGAGATGATGAGATGGAAGGTAGAATTTTAATGATGGAAGGGAACTTGGAGCTCATCTGGTCTGATCTTCTCACTTAAGAGATAAGAAAACTAAGACCTAGAAAGGTGATTTGCTATACAGCCTCTTATGGGAGAAATATCTCTTTTTTGAGTTTATGTGGTAGGTATATAGACAGCTATATATATATATTTATGTATATATGTGTGTGTGTGTATATATATGTATATATATATATTTGTTTTTGTATACAAATGTATATATCTGCCATAATGTAGACATTAAGGAGGTAAAAACCTAGGTTTCATTCTGCTTAAGCATAGGTTTGGATCTCACACAAAAAATAAGCCTGAACAATAATTAGGATTCTAAGACGTCTTATAGATAAAACTACATTGGAATGACAGAGGAAAAAAGTCTTTTACGTATTTCAATCTTGCACATTCTTCTTAGGTCATAAAAATTAAAGAAAAGATAGATTCATAATTCTGTACTTCCTTCAATGTTATAAAAAGTGAACAAATTCAGTCTAGCAGAGTCATAAGGATTCTATCCCTTATCTAAGGATTCCACCCTCTAAGGAAACAAACCTAGTTGAACAGACTCTATAGATAAACAAAGTCAGGTTATGGATTAAACTACAATTACAGGCTCACCATTGGTTAAGGGGGAGGGGATTTACAAGTCACCAAACAGTGGGGACAGTTGAGATTCTTTCTCTCCTTTCTTAATCTAAGGAATGTTTAGGTCTTAAGTAAATTTTCACATCCCATGGGATAGGTTTCCACCAGCTCAATAACTTTCTAACTAAAAGAAAAAGTCCTGACCTTCTCAAATAATAAGAATTAATAAAATGAAATAAAGAATCCCCATAACAGTAAACCAATTTCAAAATAGACCACATAGCTATTTAGGGGCAAAGCAAACTTTTGAACTCAGGTTTCTTGATCCCCAGTCCAGTGATCTTCCCACTGGTATACCATACTATACTTCCCTCATGCAGATGGATAAAGGGCATTATATTAAGTCTCAAAGAAAGCATATAATCTCCATTTTTGATAAAGCATTTTCAAGAAATGGAGAAAATCAACTTGAAGTTAAAAAGAAAATTTATTTCCATATGGGTGCATAAATCACATACCTGTCTGCTGGGACATCTGTGTAGGCCAGGGCAAGCATCTGCTTGTTTAAGAAGTGGGGCCCTGTTTAAGATGTGCCCTGATGATCACTCATCTCTCCCTAGGAAAAAATATTTGTTCAATTGTAGTTAGTGTGGTTGAGAAAATTCATAGTTAATGAAATTAATGCTTAGGAAAGGTAGGTGATTCAGGCTTTCTCCAGTACTTCCAAAAAGTGAAAGTCCTGACTGTAGATGATCTTCATTGCTACTGGCAGACTCTTGATCTGCTTGCTCTTTGCCTCCTCAAGATAGCTATGGAAAGTGACTTCCAGAACAGTTTCACCAATACTTCAATATTTTTATTCTCCCTCCCATGGGATCAGCGTTCCTCTGTAATGGTCATCAAGAATTTAAGCAGTGACTGAAAATGCATTGGCCTTCAGTCAGGTTGAAGATGGCCCTCTCTGAATACTTTGTCCATCACTAGGCCAATTCTCTGAGTCTCTCCAATGGTAGCATCTGCTGAAGTTTGTCTTCCTTTGGCATAGCCCTTCAGAATTCAAACCTATCTCCATTTAAAAAAAGCCTCTGCAATTATATTTTAAAGAACTTAAATTATATTTAGTGATTACAATAGCCTCATATGGAAGAAAAAGGGTCCTTGTGGAATTATGACCTTGACATATTTCCTTTACAGAACTACCATGCCAACTAGGCACTCTTTGTTTTAGACCAACTCTCACTTTGAAGATAAGGAAGAGAATATGGCCCATTCGGATTGGTCATCTCTGAGCTTGAGAACTCATAGCCAAAATTAACCTATGTAGCACGGTAGGTAAAGAGGTAAAGAGCTGGCTTTGGAGTATGTGAAGGGAACTCCCCTCCTCCAGTCTTACATACTGTGCCCCTGACTGCTAACTTTATGTTACATGACTAGACATCATGTGAATGTTCCAAAGATACGTCACAGGTAAAGAGTCCTAGGGACATGACCCAGAACTAAAGGTTATGAGTCCTGAGTTAAAGAAAGTATAAAAGAGGGGGTGTGAGGGGGTTCTCTCTATTTCCTTGGATGGTGGCACTGCAGGACACTGGCTGGGAGCCATGAGGTAGAGTGTCACATGGCAAGATTAGAATTAGATTAGAAATATGTTTTAATCTCTATCTACCTTCTTTATTCAAGTAATATTAATAAACTCTATGAAAACTAAGAATCAGGAGTTTTTAATTTAACTTTGACAGGACTCAGCTACTAGGAGCCATATGGCTCCAAGTAGCTATAATAAATATATATATATATTACAGCTATATATATATATGTATATATATAATACAGCTATATATATAATACAGCTATATATATATAATACAGCTATATATATAATACAGCTATATATATATAATACAGCTATATATATATATAATACAGCTATATATATATATAATACAGCTATATATATATATATATATATATATATATATATATATATATATAAAATACAGCTACTTGGAGCCACAGGTGAGAGTTGGGTGAAAGGTGGGCACCAAAGGTGGATGAAGAGCCCTGAAAAGGGCTCAGCAAGCCCTCACACAAGAGGTGTTAACCCTCCCTGAACATACCATACACTCCCATATACCACCTAACTGACTGGCAATGGACAAGTAACTTAATCTCTTAGACAACTCTCAAAGTCTATAACCTAAGTGCACTGCAACTTTGGCCAAATTAGTGAACCTCTTTGGGACTCAGTTTCTCATTTGTAAAACAAGGGGATTGGACAAAGTGACCTCTAACATTTCTTCTAGCTCAGAAGCTACAATCTTATTAAGTTGAAGTCAAGTCACTATACATCAATGGAGGGAGTTTGCTCACTGGTATTTCCATCTAGAAAGTTTACCAAATAGCAATGAAAACAAAGGTCAGAATCAAAAATAAACAAGCAGATAATGTGAATTTTGTGAGCCTCAAGTTATCTACCTCTTCTGATCCTCCCAACAAGAAGAGATCCTTCCTTCCTCTTAGCTCACTTAGCTCACTGTGCAACTTGGCCTCACTTAAATCCAGTTCACTCACAAGTCAAGCCTATGATGTAATTGTTCCTCTTGAAAAACAAAGGATGAACAAGAACAGGTGGTACAAAATTTGTGTATAATACAAATTGCAATTTGTACCTTGCACATTCATATACAAGTCTCCTCTTCTTTACTACATCATAAAATCTTTGAAGGCAGCACCCAATTTTAGTCTTCTTTATACTGCCCTTAGGGGTCCTTGAAAATAGTAGGAGCTTAATATATATTTCCTAAAAAGCATATATAGTCAAAGGAATCCATTAGAGGATGCTCAAAGCTTTCCATGTGAAGGATGGAGAAAGAATTAGCATTCATTCATTCATTCATTCATTCATTCAATAATTATATTCTCTTAATAATACAAATCCAGTAGAAGCAGTTAATTCTTACCATTATTACTGATATTTGGACAGTCCAAAGACAGACACTTTACTTATTGATACAAATCCTATAAGAATGCAGTAAATGGTTTTTTGAGGGTAAATTGAACATTTGGTTAAAAAACCTAACGGCATAATAAAGTCCTTTAACATTGCCAAAAAGGAAATTTAAAACTATCGAGGTTACTTTACTATCCAGTTTTACATTACTGGAAGTTCCCCTTTCAGCAGGTTTGTTCAAAAAACTGACTTCCTACATTTCATCTTAGCTGTATCTATGAACTGCTTCATAGTTCAGTGAGGCACATCACAGTTCTTTGTTCTCAATCTTATGGTCCAGTCAGTAGCATCAAAGTAACTAGAGAGCACACCTGCCACCTCTACTAAGAAACCTTTCCTTCTAGAAATGATTCCTCCCTCTTCAATACCATATGCCCTCTGTTCTGCCTCTCCTATCTATTTATCCCATTCTATCTTGGAGCATAGTTGAGCTCCTTTTGGTTATGCCATTTTCCATCTTTACATACTCAGCTTTCTACTGTGTATTCAAGTGCCATGCAGGTGAGCCTGGATTCTTCAAAATTATGCCGACTGACTGCGAGCTCTTGGAGCAACAAAGATGGAAAGATTTTGAGTCTAAGCCCAGTGACAAGCTGTGTGCCTGTCACCAAAGAACTAGCCTCATTAAGGATGGAAAGGCTCATCATAAGTTTGACTACAAGGTGATTCATTTTTTCAGCTACAGAAATTCTCAGAGATAAGCTACTAAATGGTAGGGCTTACCTGGGGCAACTAGGTGGCACAGTGGCTAGAGTGTCAGGCCTAGAGTCAAGAAGACTTGAGTTCAAATACTTTCTACTTATTAATGACCCAGGGAAAGTCATTTAACCCTGTTTGCCTCAGTTTCCTCCTTTGTAAAATGGGCTGGAGAAAGAAATGGCAAACCATTCCACTTTGCCACGAGAATCTATATGGAGTCACAAAGAGACAGACATGACTGAAAAGACTAAATGACAACGAAAGGGGTTACTGTCTATCTGCATTGGTGGGGGAATTACCTACTTGAATGAAATCGGTGTTTGGTCTCCTTGTCCTAAGTCTCTCTCCAGGAGAGTCCATCTTCTACTCAGCTGTCAAAATGAACTTCTAAAGCACAGACATATCTATACCACAGACTTTTATATTCAGTAAACTCTACTGGCTCCCTATTACTTCCCAAATCAATTATAAAAACCTTTCATAATCTGCCTCCCCTCCCATTTTGAGTCCTCTTACAACTTAGATCCTTATCTCTGCTTCCTGGTGAAGCAACTCCCCCAAAGAGAGCTTCCTGGCTCTCTTTAAATCCCAAATAAAATTCTACCTTCTACAGAACATCTTTCTTGATCTCCTGTAATTTTAGTGCCTTCCCTCTGTTGATTTTTTCCATTTATCCTGTATAAAGCTTGTTTATATGTAATTATTTGCACATTGTCTGTCCTGTTACACTGTGAACTCCTTGAAGGCAGGCATTGTCTTCTACCTCTCTCTGAATGCTCCAAATTTAGCAATGCTTGGCACACAATACATGCTTAATAAATGTTTATTGACTGACAATATAACATTATTTAGAAATAACAAGGGCTTTGGAGTATGTCCCGAGTGCTTAACATGGAGGCACCCTGCTCTTGTTTTCTTCTTCCCTGTGTACTCTGGCAGGTAACCTTTTCTTTACAATTTCGCAGACCAGGGGAGTCAAGCACTTTTCTGAGTTGAACTAACAGAGAAGAAGGATACCTTTCCCTCTTCCTACTATCCTGGCTCCAAATAAATGGACCTGGGGGAATATTTCTGTTTCCATTTCTGTTTTTTTTTTGTTTACTTCTGTTTGTTTTTTTCCTTTTTCAGGTTCAGGTGCAGGTAGTAATCTCCACCAGACCTGGGAGTTCTAGCCATGGCAACCTTGGAGCCAGGATTCCAGGAAGGATGTTACAAGCTAGTTAGACTGTCCAGCAGGGAAGCCAGGAAAGACCAGGGTACCTAGGACTCAAGCCAGAGATGTGTTTTAAATTTTGGAATGTGGGACTATTTTGTATAGGAACAGAACTGAACTGTGAATTTAAATCTCTCCCCAATACTGAGGTGGTGAAGGGGGCTACTAAACCCGACCTATTGGGGGAGCAGCTGTTGAATATTTGTTAATATATCCTTGAAGTAAAGATTTCTTCATAAAAGCTAATTCAATTGTTAGTTACTAAATGGAACTGGGGTACAGGGGACTCATACCACTACAATAAGAGAACAACATCAACAGGGGCTCAAGTCAACATGCTGAACACTCTTCAGAGTATAGAAGAATCCTAGGGGAGAGTGAAATGTAAAGACCTAGACTTCAGGAAGTGGGGGCCAGGGTACCCAGTGTTTATATATATATATATGTATATATATATATTGTTATTGTTATTGTTCAATCGTTTTTTAATCATTTCAGGCCTATTGGGGTTTTCTTGGCAAATATACTGGAGTGATTTGACATTTCCTTCTCCAGTCCCTTTAATAGAGGAGGAAATAAGACAAACAGGGTTAAGTGACTTGCCCAGGGTCACACAACTAATAAGTGTCTGAAGCTGGATTTGAACTCATGAAGATGAGTCTTCTTGTCTGTAGGTCTGGTTACATATATTAATGTTTGTTGAATTGAAGAATAATATAGAAAACACATAAACGAGGCAGCATGGTACAGAGAAAAGAATATTGAATTGGGAGTCAGAAGACTTGGGTTCTAGTCCTGCCTCTGATACTAACATGCAGTATGGTCTCAGTAAGCCACTCTGTTAAATAGTGGATTTGGAGTGAATTCAAATCCTGTCTTTGATCTGGTTTAGTATGAAAGGAAGTTTGATACAGTGGAAAGAGTACCAGAGTTGGAAATAGTATAGATCTGAGCCTACATTCTGTTTTTGATGCCCAAAGGGTCACAAAAGCATAAATCTAGAGCTGGAAGCGGCCTTAGTGACTATTTAGTCCAACTTCCTCTTTTTACAGGTGAAGGAAACGAGCTAAAGAGGTTGTAACGTGACTTATCCAGGATTATACACCTAGTGTTCGATGTAGAATTTGAACCCAAATCTACCTAATTCTAGGTCCAACAGTGTATCTATGATTCTACCTCATCAGAGGAACTGTGGGCAACACATTTAATATTTCTGAATCTTAATTTTCTCAGCTATAAAATGCTTTTAAATAATAGCATTTACTCCTTAGGAGTGTTTCAAGATTAATAGCTACTTTTAAGTAGTATTTTAAAATTTTACAAAGTTCTTTACAAATATTATCTTGTTTTATCCTCATATCCCCATAACAACCCTGAGAGGTAGGTGCTATTATTATCCCTATTTTGCAGATGAAGCAGTCTTGGTAAAATGACTTGCCCTGGAATAGAGCTTATGTGTCCATATTACTCATGAAAATTCATGTCTTTTTAAAATTTTTCTAAATTTTAAATCCATCACCTCTCTGTCAAGAGGTGAGTGGCATATTTTATATTAATTCATTTGGAGGTTGGATTTGAACTCAGGACTTCCTGACTCCTACCTGGTCCAGGACACTATATACAGTGCCATCTACCTGTCTCTAATAATTTTAGAGCTGGAAGGGATTGTACATATTATTGAATTCAACCCCCTTTTACAAATCGGGAAATGAGTCCTATGGAGGTTAAATGATTTGCCCCAGGTCATACAGGAAGCAGAACTAGAATTCAAACCCTGGTCTTCTGACTCTAAAGACATTATCTTTTCACTGTACCACACTGCCCATGCTGTATAATAAAAAGCATTCTGCAAATGCCAAAGGGCTTACGAAAATGTCAGCTGTTATTAATTCTTTGTGATCCTGGACAACTCACTTGACATCATGATCTATAATAAAGACTACACTGATTAGATCCAGCTTCCTTAATTATAAAAATGAAAGGAATAGATTCAGTTTCATGCCAGCTAGAATTTTGTATTTCTTTGAAACATAGTCATGGAAGAGCCATTCTCCAATGGAATAAGGGTCAAAGGATATGAACAGAGATTTTGAAAGGAAGAAATATAAACCATAAAAATCATTAATAATTAGCAAAATTAAAATTAAAGTAATTTTGAGACTTTAACCTCCTGCCTATCAGCCTAGCAAAGATGACATTATAGGAAAGTGACAAATGTTTGAGGGTCTGTGGGAAGACAGGTACACTGGTGGACCATTGATAAAGCTGTGACTTGGTCCAGCCATTCTAGAAAGCAGTTAAGAACCATGTCCAGGAAGTTAACAAATTCTGTACAACCAGCCTATATCCCAAAGAAATCAAAGAAGGAGGAAATGGTTCTCTATGTACAAAAAGACATATAGCAGCTCTTTTCATAATAACCAAATATTAGAAATGAAAGGATTTTCTTCCTATTGGGAATAGCTAAAAAGTTGTGGCGTATGAATATAATTGAATAGAATTGTGCCATATGAAATGATGAAGTGGACAATTTCTTAAGAAACTAAGAATTCCTTATGAACTGGTAGAGAGAACAATTTTTATAATGATAGCAATATTATAGAGAAAAAGCAAAGACTTTTAAAGACTTTAGAACTCTGATTCAGGCAGTGATAAACCATGAATCCAAAAGAATGAATTTAAAATATCCATTTATCCCCTGATAGAAAGGTGGGGGACTTAAAATATAGAAAGAGACATAAATTTTCAGGCATGGCTAATAATATGGTAATTTTTTTGCCAGACTATGTAGATATATATTGAGTGATTTGTTTTTCAGGTTAAAAAATAAAAACCTTAAGGAGGAGGGAATTATGGGAGGGAAAATTAATTTAAAAATTATTTGGCTTTAATTTTTATTTATTAAATGAATAAGTAATTAAATAATTTAATCTTTATTAAAATACTATTTGGAGCAATGTATAGAATGCCAGGCCTGGAGTCAAGAAGACTTATCTTTCTGAGGTCAAATATAGCCTTCTATATTGCCTACCTGTGAGAGCCTAGAAAAGTCCCTTAACTCTATTTACCTCAGTTCCTCTTTTATGAAATGAAATGGAAAAAGAAATGGCAAACCACTTTAGTATCTTTGCCAAGAAAACCCCAAATTGGGTTTTGTCAGACACAACTAAAATGACTAACCAACAAAAAAATACCATGTTGACATGCCATTTAAATTAAGATAATTCTAAATTATATTTGTAATTTAATTACTTGCTATTTGAAAAATAAAGATATAATAAACAAAAATATTTAAAGGAAGTTATAAAAAGGTAGAGGCGGTTTCTTGGATTTTGGACCATCATAAAGACCATTATACTGAGTCTCCTCAGAATATCTAGCATATTACTCTCAATACTATCTCTTCAGAGGAACTGATCCGGTCTTTGAGTTCCTATCAGTGATTCTGGGTGACTATTCTCTTCCCTTGTGACTTGGGAACAAATATCAAGTAAATATGGTTATGGTAGAAAGAGCACAGGGTCCTTGGTCAAAAATATCTAGTTCAAATCCTGCCTCCATTGTTTGTTTTCATTGTGATCTTGGTCCAGTTTTTTTTAACTCCCCATGACTAGGATTCCTCATCTGCAGCATGAGCATGTTGGACTCCTCTTTTGGATGCAGGGGCCTCCAGCTTTCTGTAGGAGTGGGATGCAAACTCCTGCCTCCCACTTATTTTCACCTCTAGCTATGCTATGATGGGCTTCAATTATTTCCTTCTTTAGGGTCAGCTAGCCACCAGGTGGTATTTAGTTCAGCAAACATTAAGAGAAGCAGCCCTTGCCTTAAAAGAGCTTACATTCTTTTGGGAGATACAGCACTATACAAAGAAATTCAATGTCTGCACAAAGAAATTGGGGAAACCCCAGAAAGGCTTGGAGGAGGCACCTGAGCTCGGCTTTTAAGGTATTAAAGATCTAGGAATTGGAGATGAGGAGTAAAGAGATTCCAGGCATGGACAAGAGAGATGAAATATGTTTTTGAGAAATGGCAAGTAGCCTGATTTGGCCAGAACATAGAAGGAAGAAGAATTAATGCCAAATAATTGTGGAAATCTTGTCTGAAGCCATATCGTGAAAGGCTTTAAATATCTAATAAAGAAGTTGGTGGTTTACCTAATAAAACAGGGAGGCATTGTAGTATCTCTGTCAGAGGAATAATTAATATCTATGGTCCTAGATGTGCTTTGAGAAGTTTAATTTTATACTAATATGAAAGATGAAGAAAAAAAGCTCTGCTTATTATTTGAACAAGATGTCTGCAAAAAAAGTCTAGGAGAGGAAAATATTCCATTCTTGACCCTGTTTCTGATGTGGCCAATTTATTTCACCTCTTTGTAGTTGTTTCTTCATATATGAGGTGGGGTTAACCCCAGGTGGATATCGTGAGATTTAATTTGTGTATGATGCTTTGAAGTCAAGACAAAAGGTATAATTTGAACCTAAGGTATTATTATTTATTTGCTCCACTTATCTTATTATCACCACAGATCAGTTGTCAGAATATAAAGAGAACTAACTGCCTCAGAGTTGAAGGTCATCAGGACAGTGCTGTCTACTGGGAAAGATTGCCCTATTACAAACCCCTGATCAGGGTATGTTCATTACACATTCCCCAACATACCCTCCCCCCATGCCTTAGTTTGGCTGTTTTGAAATCATTCTGAGAAGACTGCTTTGAAGGCAGCTGAAGCAAGCACTATGGGGTGCTTGGAGTTTGGTCCAACATCAAAGACTCCAGGGTCACTCGCTGCATCCTGGGCCGTAGACAGTCATCCTGACCTTTGTCTCGACACTGCACTTCAATGACTTTTGAAGAGAGAGTGAGGCTGCCAACCACTTTGTGCAACTTGGCCTCACCAAAATCCAACAGATGAGTCAAGACATCACCTATGCTGTCACTGATTCTCTTCAAAAATGAAGGGCGAACAACAAAGACTAATTAATAGGAAACATTTAGATGCTGTAGTAGGGCTAACTTTCTCCCCTAATAATGTGAATACCTAGCTCAGCCAACGTTAAATAGCTTTAAATGTTCAGGGGAATGCTCTTTTTTTTTTGTCCTTAACCCTCATTCTCTCCCTTCCCCTAACATTCATCAAGGCATCAGGGGAAGTAAGCCCCTCAACAACCATCGAACATGTTTATTGCAAGAAAACAACAGGCTCCGGCAAATCTCCTAAATTGGTCAGAATCTTAACAGGACCAGGAATTCCCTTAACATTCAGTTATGGCATTAACCACCTCCATAAACTAAATCTAAAAACAGCAGAAATAATAATAAAAAAGATATTTATGGAGGCAATGCATGATATTCAATAGTAAAGAGACTCCCTCCCCACCGTCAATCCATGAGCTTTGTGATCTTGGATAACTGGCAGCCTTCCAGAAACATAAAACTAACGCACATCATCCATTCAAAACTGCAGCCCCTATCCCTTGTGTTCCTTAAAAAGGTGAGCAGGCATATGTGTATACATCTTAGTGGGTTGTAAGTCGTAAGCCTTTTAAAGCTGGGGGGGAAAAGCACAGTATTGTTGGGGAAATCATTTTCTGTGTGTGTGTGTTTTTAAATTTCTATTTAATTAATGAGAAAAAGTGTCACAGCAGCTAATGTGATTGCCATAATGCAGTTCGGAAAACAACACATCCAGAGACATGGGAAGAGGAAGGCCTGGTAGTGTGGGTGTTGTCAGACAAGCAGCAATACTTGGAGAACAAAGCCCGAGAGAATGCTCTGTAACAGAGAACAATAGGGCACTGGTAGAAGTGGGTGAAAAATAATAACAATACCTTATGTTCAAATTACACCTTTTGTCCTTGATTTCAAAGCATGGTACACAGAAATTAAATCTCACAATATCCATCTGGGGTTAAACCCACTTCACAGATGAAGAAACAGCTACAAAGAGGTGAAACAAGTTTTTCACATCAGGAAAAGGGTCAAGTCTAGAATATTTTCCTCTCCTAGATTTTCTTTCACACACACACGTCATTCAAATAATTAGAGCCTCAGATAGGAGCTAAAGCAAAATCAACTCCATCATTTCTTCTTAAACAATAGATCTGTGGGATCTTGTGCAATTTAATACCAAGCAGGACTTTGAAATATGCTTGGAGAAACTGAGCTTATATATGTCCTTTGTTAACATTGATTACACTTATAACTAGGGTATGACCAGGAATTGCCTAGGGGTACAATAATTTTGGGGGCAATGACAGTACTCATGCTCTTTTATTAGGTGGTATTGCAAATGAAATTAAGGTAAATTGAGGCACAAAGTTTTAAGAACATTCCATTTATTGTAGATATCTGATGAATGCAAGGGGCATCTACATCTTAGGACCAGTTTCTTCCCCTTCTGTCATGATATAGATCTATATCTTTAACATCATTGTCTTTATTGCATTATTGCAAACCACCTTCTCCAACATAATCAATGTAGTGGTACCCCTTTCCTGGGGCCTAGTGGCCAATTTGCCACACTACTACCATATTCTTACCTCTCTTTAGGGTTGAGGGAGATGTTGTTCTTTTGAGAGGACCAATGATATAATGGTTGATGCTATAACTTGTACATAAATTGGATTTAAGTGAGACAGAGTTGCACAAAGTCATCAGTCTCATTCTCTCTTTCAGAATCATCCAAGCCTCACAGCAAGACAAGTCAGGATGACTGGCAATGGCCCAAGAGGCATGACATTGGCTTCTTTGATGTCTGCCCAAGCTCTAAGTGCTCCACAGCACTTGCTTTAGCCTCCTTCATGGCTGTTAAAACAAATGATTCTCATCTGCCAGAGGAAGTCTTCACATGCTTGGGGGCATAAGGTCTGAGACCCATCAATTACCCTCAGTGGTTTATCCCTTCTGCTGAGACAGTTTAACTGCATTGTGGCTTCTGTGCATGCTACAGCTTCTTGGAGCCACAAGTGAGAGAGTTGGATGAAAGGTAGACCCCGAAAGGTAGGTGAGTAGCCCAGAAAAGAGCTCAGCAAGCCCTCATACCAGAACTGTCAGTCCTCCCTGAACACTCCATATACCCCAAGAGGTTAAAGGAGATAATACCTTAGCATGCCTTCCTTCATCATTGAGCTATCTCCATTTGCCTGCTTTCTTCTCTCAGGATTCTTTAGACCAGTGATTCCCAAAGTGGGCACCACTGCCCCCTGGTGGGTGCTGCAGTGATCCAGGGGGGTGGTGATGGCCACAGGTGCATTTATCTTTCCTATTAATTGCTATTAAAATTAAAAAAAATTAATTTCCATGGGGCTAAGTAATATTTTTTCTGGAAAGGGGGAGGTAGGCCAAAAAAGTTTGGGAACCACTGCTTTAGACTCATTGTGGAAGATAAGCCAGACTCTCTGGAGGACAGACTATCATTAGTTGGGCGTGATTGCTTCCCACCACAAGTAATTCACAGAGCATAACCTTTGGGGCAATCAAGGTAAAAATTAGGTAAGCTGGAGAGGGAGGAGGAATTCTGGAAAATCTCCTAACCCTAAGCACCATCATACTGTTTCATCTTTTGCCTTTCTTCTCCAAGATTTCTTTCTGAGTTCTCCTAATGAACTCTCTCTCCTATTCCATTATGCCTTCCCCAGGTATCAACATTACCAATTATATCTTGGATCCCAATTGTTCCTTGGCAATTTCTATAGAATAAAAGTTTATCTTAGGTTTCTGGCTAAAATCACCACCTGCCTGATGGCTGAGCAGCATGTTGAGAGCTTTTTGCGTTCTTGGCTATTACTCTCCTACTACTGAAATTCTCTGATCATATGCAGATCAAGCATTTCTTGTCTGACTATATATGATGAAGGGAGAGAACAGAGTAGGGAAATTCTACAACAGGATCATCAGTTCTAATGTCCATGCCATTGTCAGCACAGTGGGTTACTTGCTTCTGTAAAACTTTGGTTTCAGAGGGGACCGCTCCATTTAAAAGGGTCTTGGTGCTTTCCCATCAGGCTGATGAAACTGACTTTCTTTAGGGTGTCTACACTACAAATTTCAAAATGGGAAAATGTTTGTTTTATCGCTGTTCACATTTTAGCTAAATGCTACCCAAAGAGCAGAAAGACAAAAACAAAACAAAACAAAACAAAACAAAAAGTTCCCAACTGTCTTGTTTCAACTCTAGAGGGAAGGAGTAGAAACATATAACAAATCGTGTAATTAGAAACCATAGCCCAAATTCTTGTTCATTACCACCTCCCACCTGCTAGGAGATCCTCAATTGACCATTTAATCAGCTAGGGCTCTTAAATAGGATCTACCACAAGCTCAAATACTGCAGTGCATAGAAAGAAACAGAAAGATGTTCTACAAAAATCAAGTATAATTGTTGAGGCAATCTGATCCAATGAGCACTTGTAATTATCTGAATACTGTAAGTGCTGTTACTGAATAGGAAGAACCTGTGGCTAAGGTCTCAAATTGTTCCAGTTTCTGTGCTGTGCCTTTTTAGTATCTGTCTTCCTCTTTTTTCTCTGTTTTTTTTTCAGGTAATGAGAGTAAGGAAAGCAGACAGCAAACTTGTCTTTTTTCCCCCTGATCCCCTGATTAGTCCTTTTCTTTCTCTACCTACTGCCCCTCATTTTCTTTATATTCTTGGCCCTGGATCTTCTAAGTGTCAATCAGAACTCTTGCATCCTTTCCATCTGAACTGCCTGCCTTTTCCCTTGTATGTAACTCAATACATCAGTGTACAGATGCCATACTGCTTCTTGGCATTTGCTGATGTCTTAATATTGTTATATTGCAACATCAACCCAGCAGGAATTTTATGTATAAACAACTGCAGAACAATATAAGACAATAAGGGGAGGAATCATTTCTTATGGCTATTGATCTTGTAGCAATGGAGCTTCAAACACAAATTCTTCTGTGCCAATATCTTAAAACAGTGACACTATCATGAATTCTTCTAATCAGCTGTGGATATTTCCTACCTTCATTCTCCCAGGCCACAGCATACCAAAAGAGAAAGTCATGAAACCAAGCAGATTGAGTCTGCTATAAATTTGGACTATCATCATTCAGTTGTGTTTTCACTATGATATGACAAAACTTTTAATAATCTCTTACTGACTCATATTTGCCACAGTGGACATTCCAAATATTTTCCAGATCTCTACAGTAATCTCATTTGTTCCCAGCAGGCAACTTCACTTCCTGATGAAATCTCATCTCCTAACTCACCTCTTTCTTTCCTCAAAACATCATCTCCTGTCTCATGCTTCGCAACTTACATTCTCTTACAGATAACCCTTCTAATACTGTGGCCTCTCAATATCTCTCTAACTCCACTGAATCATTAGCACCTCAGAGATAGAAGGGACTTGGACTTTATATAGTCCAACCATATGAAGAGGCACATCAACTTATAAACAGTCTTACAGAGCGTACTTTTGAAAACACATTGATGAAGAGTTCATCACCTTTCAAAGCATTCCCTTCTACAACTGGGCAGATCTAATAGTTGGGAAGTATCTAGGAAGTATCTGGCTTACTGGGTTGGGAAGCAGGATGAAATTTTATATGTGGTTGTGGAAGGTAAGACCATATTGATTGTGTTTTTGGTTTTGGTTTGATGACAGAGGTCTATTCATCCATCATTTCACCTGACCTTTTCTATAGGGAGGGGGAAGAGAGAGACAGAGAGATAGAGACAGAGACAGAGACAGAGACAGAGACAGACAGACACAGAGACAGAGACAGAGGGAAAGATTGGAGAGTGGAAATGACTGCTGCATTTCAAAGGTGGAGCTGATACAGATCTTGGAGAGCTGTAGTAGTTAATATAGAGATTTCAGGAAAGGAAATAGGACCAGGGATTCGAGGTGTTAAGAGAGACCTGGCAAACCAAATGGCCATTGAAAAGTCAATTAGTCAACAGAAAGAAAAAACACAAAAACATTTCCCACTGATATTTCAGTAACTTTTTTTTTTCATACTCCTGGATCAATATTCAGTTGAGGACAGCACGTTGTCATAAATTATGTGACCTTAGACATGGTGGGAACAGGAATAAGAGTTTACAAGGCTGAGCACCCTTCAGTAGTAGCTAGGATCCTGATATTTTGTGGGAGACCACAAAAACATTAAATATCCACTGAGGAAGCCTCTTGACTAGTGGCAGAAGTATAGTAGTTACCTGGTGGCCAAATTTTATATTCCGCTCTTTAGCTAGTTTAAGTTGTTAAAGTAACAACTTATTTTTCTGTAAGATTTCAGAAAGTAGGAAGAAAGCCAGATGATGGTTGCTACTGAATAATTTCAAATGTTACCAGGCATATACCTGAACTGAACTTCTCTCACATTTATATCCCTTCAATGCCCAAGAGTACCTTGCATACAATAGTATTTAACATATCTTGGTTGAATAAAATTGCTTTCCAAGTGTCTATAATTCTAAGAACAAAGAAACCAAGAATGTTACTGCTTAGTTCTTCAGTGGCTTTTCAAGGAAGACCTAGAACTAAAGATAGTCATTTTTGAGAATGTTAACTCCTGAAAGCCAGAGACTTTTCAGAGGGAATAAATAAAATACTATTGGATTTAATATTGATGGATTGTGTTCACCTAAATTATTTTTCATGCCTTGTGTGGAAAATATAATATTGTCTCTTTCATTTGAAGACATTTAATAAGAAAGATGTGCTCAGTGCTCAGCTATGCTCTTTTAGTTAGACCTTTCTTAAATTAAGAATCTGCATTAAAATGTTTCCAGTCATATTTAGGACATCAGCAATCGGACGAGTACATTCAGACTAAATGAAGGTCTTTGAAACTTGTAATTTCTTTGTTAACTGTTTAATGACTTTTAGCATTTTAATTATTATTTTATATAATTAATAATAAATAAACACAATAAAAATTAATAAATTATTTTAATTAGCAGTTTAAAATGGTGATATAGTCCTTCCAACCAATAGTGACTGAAAGTGTTATCTGAGAATCACATGAGCTGGACCTAGTTCCTGGACCTAGAAAATCATTGGTTCAGTTTTTTAAATAATATAGTATTGACCATAAAGAGTATAATTCCTAAAATGCTGATTTCACAGCAAATGTAAGTAAGGTATTTTTTTTTAAACCCTCACCTTCTGCTAAGGCAGAAGAGCAGTAAGAGCTAGGCAATGGAGGTTAAGTGACTTGCCCACGGTCACACAGCTAGGAAGTCTGAGGCCAAATTTTAACCAAGGACTTCTAATCTCTAGGCTTGGTTCTCAATCCACTGAGCCACCCAGCTGCTCAAAGGTACTTATTCTCAAGGAATTTTCAAAGAAAAGAGGAAACAAAATGTATAACACACACTGAACAGACATATAAGCAGGCTCTTGAGGAAAAAAGTACTGAGCTTGTTAAAGGAAGACAAGTTCAACTTTTAGCTATGTGACTCTCTACAAACTGTTTAAATGCTTTAGCCATAGTTTTCTCATACATAAAATAGGCATCACACGGTTGTTGTCATGTACTTTGAAAATATAGCCACAGAATATTATGTAGTGTAGTTGGAATGAATTGATGGACTTGAAATTGGGAAGATCTTGGTTCAAATTTCCACTTCAGACACTGTGTCATCCTGAATAGTTTCATCAGGAGAAAAATATGGATGCTGATAACAATAGCACTTATTTCCCAAGGTAGATGTGAAAATCAAATGAGATAATGTATGTACAGTATTTTAAAAGCTTTACAACATTATATAGATGTCAGCTATTATTATTATTGTTACTAATATCATATGGTAATTTGGATTAGTTTTTATTATCACTACATTATTATCACATGCTCAGAGGATCAGTGACTAGTCTACTCTGGCCATTTGGTTCAAGTTGATTTATCAGTATTTACAGTGAAGAGCAATTAGCTTTCCTTTTTAATAGGGAAAAATTGTTCAGCTGTAGAACAAAGAAAAAAGGGATGACTGAGGACTTTTAGTCATTTCCCCAGTACTGGATTAGGATGAGAGTATGTCCTGAGGGAAGAGTGGAATGGGAGAGAACCTATGTACATTCTTGGAATAGCAGAGAAAAACTAGGAGCACCTTGAGCATAATGAGACTTGATAAGACCCATTTAAGTTTGTGAGGGAAAGATTATCTTTAGGTCTCATCAAATTAGATAATATACGTCAAGAGCTTTGCAAACCTTAAAGTACTCCATAAATATTAATTATTATTAGCTATTGTGCTGTCCTGGGGCATATAGTTCTATGGACAAATGCTTAGAAGTGAGTTTTCATAAACTAATGAGACCTCACTCCACTTTGCATCTGCTGCCTGGATTAAGATGCCCTTCCCAGGATAAGCTCCTCACTTCCAAACTCACCACCATGCTGCTAACTCTAGGCCTGATTGACACAGCCTCCTCCATCTCTTCTCTCCTCTGTTGGGGGACTAGAAGGTGAAGTGCCAAATTTCTCCTAGTACATTCCTTTATAGAGAGAAAAACTGGACTCTCATGTTCCTCTTCTTTGCATCTGTTGCTCTGTCTGATTTCAAATCTATCAATTTGCCTGGGTCTTCCTGGGTCTTCCCCTCCCTGCTTTACCTCTTTTTATATGTTCTCTCCTCCTTTAGGCTCCTTGAGGATGGGGATGATCTTTCTTTTATAAATTGCATTCTTGGAGTTTAAGACAGTAGTTGGCATATAGTTTTGTCATTTCAGTTGTGTCCAATTCTTCATGATTCCATTTGGGGTTTGGCAAAGATACTAAAGTGGTTTGCCATTTGCTTCTCCAGCTTATTTTACAGATGAAGAGACTGAGGCCAACTGGGTGAAGTGTCTTGCCCGGCATCACATAGCTAATTAGTGTCTGAGGCCATATTTGAAGTCATTGTTTTCCTGTTTTCAGACCTAACACTTGATCCACTGCAGCACCTAGATGCCCATGTAGAAGGTGCTTAACAAATATTGATTGGATTGGATTAATGAGCTTTAAGAAAGAAAGATCACCATAACATGCTACGTGTGGTGATCAGAAGATAGGTATTTAGTCTTTTCCTCTGGCAACTGCATGACCTATAGCTGCTTCTGTTTTTGACCTGATAGCATATATTGAGGGTAAGCAAGAGACAATATTAGAAAAAGAGTTTGAGCTTCTAAACTTTTTGGAGGATCAGAATTTGGAATCACTGGTATGGGGAACTCCCAGCAAGGAAATGCTCTTCATCTATACAGATCAATAACTTCTCTGTGATCAATAGTTTTGCAGGATTGGTAGGGAAGGGGATAGGGTAGAGGTGGTCTGAGAAGCTGTTACTTGCCCAGGATCACAGAGATAAAACTTTAACTCAGCTTCTTCTGATTTTGAGTACTGCTTTCCAGAACCATGTCAGGCTGCTTTCTCAATGTGAGGTGATACTGTTATTGGAGACCAATTACATAATTTCTTTATTAAAGCACTGTACTACCAACAAGCAGAGGGGAGAAGAGTTATCTAGTCAGCTCAGATGAAAACACTATTAGGAAAGAGGATAAATCTGTAAAAAAATAGATGTAATTTACTTAAAAGCAATTTCAGAAGCAAAGAAAAATTACGACAAATCTGTGTCAGGCTACATTTGGTATTAGTTAGGTACTGATGGGGGAGGAGAAAGAGGAGATGGGAAGACATGAGTGGGAGCATGGGTGGCACTGCTAATCAAAACCAATTCCTGTTCTGTTAATTTTCTTTTTTGCATATTGTATGTTTTGCTCTTGTCAGAAGAACTTGTGGACAAATGAATAATGTGTGTGCCCTAAACTGAACTGTATCTTGTATCTTTGCTGGAGAGATTTAATGTGTGTGTGTGGGGGAAATCAACAGGGTATATGCTTTCTTCAGAAACCTGCCTCTTTCATAGATTGCTATAAGCCTGAGTTATTAACTTTATATAAAAAGAAAAATTTGATCATGTGACCCTACATGTCCTTCATGCATTGCATTCAACTGGACTCCAGCGTGCCCCTTGGTAATGATCTTGTTGCTAGGTAACAGACACAGGGACCCCTAAAGCCCATCTTTGGGACTGCATTTAGACTCCACCTAAATAGAGCTCTTGCTCTTACAGCCTGGCAATAGTGTTTTCATTATTCATTGTCTCTGCTGCTGTTCCTCCCATTTGTTTTTGCTTACAGAACCCAATTTAACAAATGAGATCATACATTTCATGCCATTAAACAGCTGTGTAAAATCGAGACTCCCCTCTTAATAGCTCTGGTGCACTTCAAAGAGTGTTCCATGTTTAGCTTTCGATTATTGGTGCTTGTCTGTAGCCTTTACAAGAGGAATAGGGGGAAATGAATGGCAAGATGTTAGAAAAAAAACAACTTTTGCCATTGTGAGAACATTTTGTTTTGTCTTTTAAAAAAATCCAAATTTTATTTCTCTCTTGATGAGTCTATTAATGGGTTGGCTTTGTTCACTATGGGATACAGCATAATTTGAGTTTTTATCCATTTACCTTATGCTCTTTGAGATACTTTCACTGTGTGTGTGACTACCTACTGATTTATTAAGACAGGAAGACAATATTGCATGCCCTTATTTATTAAGACGATAAGCACATTTCATCACAGTATGGGAGGAATGAGCAAAGTTTAGTCCACAGTCTATTTTATTTCTTCAAGGATGTATATTTTAATCCATGTGGCAGAGAGTTGGAAGAGTGGATAATGTTGGACTTGGAAGTAAGAAGAACCAAATTTATATCCTGCCTCTAACATTTACAAGTTATGTGACCCTGGCCAAGTCATTTCACCTCTCAGATTCAGTTTCCTCATCTGTAAAATGGGAATAGTGATAATACCAACCTTACATGGTTGTTGTGGGAATCAAATGAGAGAAAATGGAAAGCACTTGGCAAACCTTCAAGTACTATGTACATTTTATCTTTTATTATTGTTATTATCACATATTCTTTCAAGAGATACCCATCCCAATCAGCCTATGGTTTGGCGCAGTGATGGGCAAACTTTTTTGGAGGGGGCCAAAGGAAAGGAAATGCTCATCTGTCAGTCTGTTTCTAGGCAACTCTTTCAAAGTTTCATTGTATTGTATCCTACTCATTGAATTTTTCAGATTAGGAATAATGTTGCGTGGCCAGATAGAACATTTCAGGGGGCCGCATCTGAGCCACGGCCATAGTTTGCTCAGCACATGTTTAGCGGATAGTCTTCAAGACATGATACTGCTTCCTTTCTCCCTTTAACTGGAGACCTCACTTCTAGGTACATAATCCAAGGAGTTCAAAGGTTCTTAGCTTTATTTGTATAGACAAAAAAAAATTGGAAACAAAAAAGATGTCCATTAACCGGGAAATGGCTAAAAAGTTTTTGGTACATGAATATGGTATAATAACACTGTACTCTAAGAAATAATGATTATGAAGGATAAAGGAAGGCACTGGAAGATATATAAATAGAGGCAAAATGAAGTAGAAGCAGGAAAATGATACATGTAGGGATATCTATGTAAATGGAAAGAACCACTAAAACAAAACAAAAAAGCTCAACTAAACACTGAAATTATAATGATTTTTGCTGTGTTCAGTTGTTTTTCAGTTGCATCTGACTCTTTGTGACACCATCTGGGGTTTTCTTAGAAAAGGTACTGCAGTGGTTTGCCACTTCCTTCTTCAACTCATTTTATAGATGAGGAAACTGAGGCAGAATTAAATGATTTGCTGAGGGTCACACAGCTTTAAGTGTCTGAAGTCAAACTTGATCTCAAGAAGATGAATCTTCCTGACTCCAAGCTTAACGCTCTATCCACTGTACTACCTAGCTGCCCTATAATGATACTACTTGGACCTGAAAAAAGAAATATAAGAACGCAACTCTCTTTCTTCTTTGCAGAAATAAGGGTCTCTAGGTATGGAAATTATATAGATAGATGGATGTATGATATATAGATACAGATATGCAAGCACATAAAAGTATATAATGTGTCTGATATATATGTATATATATATGCATATGAATGTGTGTATTTTATCTATGTATCTGAAATGCCATACTTGGTTGGTATGTTGGTTTTTCTCTTTTTTATTCTTTTTTTTATAAATAAGTGGTGGTTCTTTGGGTGAGGGAGGGGAGCACAAGATCATAGATATAGCAAGAGACTTTACAAACTATCTTTAAAAGGATATATTGGGAAATGAAGGTAATAGAAAAACAAAAGTTACTAATAACTTTTTAAAAGGCATGCTATGGCCACAACTATAGCCACCTTGGTAATGAAGCTGACCTAACTCAAATATGCTGGTCATTAAATATTATGCCTTTTCTAGATCTATGCTCCTTGACTTTCAGAGGATTCTGTGCTTTGCTGCCATAACCTTTGAAAGTCATAGTTATAGTGATAGAATTAGGAGACGAGAAGCAGCATTGTATAGAAGAGTAACTTTGGAGGCAGAAGGACCTGAGTTCCAAGACTTGCCTTTGACACATAACTTCTGTGTGACCAAAAGGAATCACTTAATCCCTAAGTGTCCTAGGTAAAACTTAAAATAACTAATGAATTGCTGATCTGAATCGGAAGAGAGAGTTTTCCCTCTGAGAATTGCCCACACAGATCACAACCAGGAGGAGGGGTAAAAACAAGAAGATGCTCCTTGAAATTCTTTTATCACCCTATAAAACAAACCATGATTGGAAGAAGAAATGGATATGGTGATTACAATGGTTGCATTTTCCTAAGAGGCTTTTGACGATGTCATTCTCCAATTCAACAACTCCAGCGGTCCTTAGAACTTACAGGATGAAATACAAAAATCTTCATTAAGGTGCTCACAGCTCTTCATAGCCTGGATGACTTCTCCCTTTCCAGTTTTCTTATACCTTTCCTATTCCTAAGACTTCTGTGTCCTTTGTTTTTTGCAAAGTGTGGCACTGGCCAATTTTTCAAAACTCTTACTTCTGCCTTTGAATCTATACTAAGTATCAGTTCCAAGGCAGAAGGGTGGTAAGAGCTAAGTGACTTGCCGAGTGTCACACTGCTAGGAACTTTTTGAGGTAAAATTTGGATTCATGACCTCTTCTCTCCAGCCTGCATTGTCAATCCACTGATTCACTTAACTGTCACAGATACTAGCTTCTTCACTATTCCATCATCAATAAATTCCATCCTTGGGCTCCAGACATTTTCACTGGCAGTTCTGCATGCCTGGAATTCTCTCTCTTCCTTTCTGCTTTCCATTTTCCCTTGTTTCCTTCAAATTTTACCTTCAACAAGAAGCTTTCCCTAATCTCCCTTAAACTTAGTGCCTTCCCTCTAGTGATAATCTTTCATATATCCCATATAGATCCTGTTTACCCATAGTTGTATGCATGATGTTTACTCTCATTAGACTGTAAGTGCTTTTGGGAGCAGGGACTATTTTTTTTTTTTTTTTTGCTTTCTTTGCATCCCCCAGCATTTAGCACAGTTCACAGCAAAAGTAGGTGCTTAATAAATGCTGATAGATTGAACTAACTTTCAACAACCAGGAACTGGTTCCTTTTTAGTACTCCCTAAAGCAGGGGTCGGCAACCTTTTTGGCCGTGAGAGCCATAAATGCCACATTTTTTAAAATGTAATTTTGTGAGAGCTGTACAGTGCTCACAGTGCGCACTCCTGTAACAGCGCCTGAAAAAAAATTGACTTTATGGCTCCTGCAGAAAAAGCCATATCTGGCCCTCAAAAGAGCCAGATATGGCTCGAGAGCCATATGTTGCCGACCCCTGCCCTAAAGACTGCCAACACTTTTCCTCAGCATTCTTCTAAGGGAGAATCAAAAAACCACCCTAGATCAAAATGCCCACAAATCTTTCTACACTTGACTTCTCTCAAGCTCCTGATTCATCAAAACCTCCAGAAGTATGTTCATAGGGCACATCAAGTAGATTTTTTTACATCAATACAATTTTTAATATTTGTTTTCTGACATTTTGCAATCCATCTTCTCTCTGCCCTTCTTATTCCCCCATGTCCCCAAGAAGAGAGATAATATGATATAGATTGTACATATATATTATCATATAATATCTATTTCCATGTTTGCCATGTTGTGAAACAAGGCACATCTTGCTTGAACTAGAGAAAAAAATGATGAAGAAAATAAAATAAAGAATGATATGTTTCAATCTGCATTTGTAATCTGTCTGTTCCTTATATGGAAGTGGAAAGCCTTTTCATCATGAGTTCCTTACAGTTGTACAGACTGCATTTCTGACCTTGGGGGCTTGCAACAATTTCATTTTCCATCTTGTCAGTCATTTGTGTGCTTGTCTTGCCACTTCCCCAGCATTAAATCTTAAACTCCTAGATGATTTCTAGATTTCTAGGCTGTGTACAATGGGCTCCTAAGAAGTGTTTATTGAATTTGATGGCAGTAGTTACAGTAATCATAATAGTGGGTATTATTTTATAGTGACATTTGTCCAACAACTCTCAATTAACTTTTAATAATCTGGATTTCATTGATACCATATCTAAGGCTACTTACTTTCTCTCTCTTTTTTTTAAATTTAAATTTTTTCCAGATTGCATGTGATCCACGTTCTTTCTCTTTCTCTCTCTGTACCTTTCCACACTCCCCAAGATCACAGATAATATGATATAGGTTGTATGTGTTTAGCATGTTGTGAAATAAAATATATATCACTTGCACCAGAGAAAAATTCCTGGAGGAAAAAAAGTAAAGAATGATGTGTTTTGATCTGTGTTCACACTCCATCAATTTCTTCTATAACTGTGGATAACCTTTTTCATCATGAATCGCTTGGCATTGTCATGGATCCTCGCCTTGCTAATTATAGTGAAGTCTTTAAGAGTTGATCATTGTATAGCATTATTATTACTGTGTACACTATTCTCTTGGTTCTGCTCACTTCACTTTGCATCACTTCATGTAAGTCTTTCCTGTGATCATTCTGTCATTTCTTATGGCACAATATTATTCTATTACAATCATATACCATAACTTATTCAGCCATTTCCCAGTTGATGGATATCAGTTCATTTTCTAGTTCTTTGCCACCACAAAAGGAGCTGCCATAAATATTTTTGTACAAGTAGTTCCCTTTTCCCTATTAATTTTGGATACAGATCTAGTAGTGGTTTTGCTGAATCAAAGGGTATGCACAGTTTTATGCCTTTGGGCATGCTCTCCAGAATGTTCAGATCAATTTACAGCTCCACCAATAGTGTATTAGTGTCCCTATTTTACAACATCCTCTCCAACATTTATCATTTCCCTTTTTTGTCACATTAGCCAGTGTCATAAGTGTGAGGTGGTACCTACCTCAGAGTGTTTCAGATTTGCATTTCTCTAATTAATAATGATTTGGAGCATTTTTTCATATGACTAAACATACTTTTAATTTCTTCATCTGAGAATTGCCTATTCTTATTCTTTCACTGTTTATCACTTAGGGAAAATTCTCTTTCTTTTTCTCTTTCTATTTATACTATAAGCTTCTCTGTGGTCATGGCAACTTCTGCTACCTGGTGTGTAGTAATGATGGGCTACCCTTTATACATAAAAATGATCCTATTGACCCACTCTCAATAGAGTATGCATTTTAAGTTGGTTTTCAAGCATTCTCTTAAAAACACTTTCTTTGTATTATTTAGGCAACCTATGGATAATAGCAGGCCTTCCTGTGCAGTCTGAATAACCTTGGAACAGAGCAAAGCTCATTGACCCCAGTGGGGCTATCATTCAAAACCTTGACCTAATTAACACTCTCCTCTAATCAGTCAAGCTAATGAGCACAGTGCCCAACTAACTAGTATGCAACACAGTACTCCTCCACTAAGCACAGGGCCTTGCACATAGTAGGTATTTATTTAATATTTAATGAACAAAGAAATGAAGCTAATTGATCCCAAGTAATAACCTAAGTGTCTGCTGCCCATCACCAAATATATTTCTCTTACCACTTTCCAAACCCCAAATCATCTGTCTGAGCAATATTCACCTCTCAAGAGTGAGCATTTGGTATTAAGATGCCAATTGATTTGCCCTGACCTTCATACATTTATTTAGCCCTTAATTCTACCATTTTCTGCATTGTAGGCAACCATTATAAGCCATTTTTCTCTTTCTCTCCTAATTTCTTCTTTTCTGTGAAAGAGAAATAACACACTAGGAAAGACCTAGAGGGACTGGGGTTTTCATTTATATGAATCTACAGCTAGTCTGAACCAAACATTACTTTGCCCCCGGATGCTAGCAGGTGGGAAGGGGCTAAATCCTTTTGAGTACATACAGTCCTTGTGCCCTTCCTTATAGTCTTCTACCACATGACAGGAGATGCCACATGGTTCAACCACCCTGGGCCACCCTGCCATAAACTTTCCTTATCATAAACTTTCTCCAGAATCTCTCTTCTCTCAAAACCCACATAAGATCAAGAACTAGAGCCTGTTTTTCTATTATAACTACATCTCTGCCAGAACAGTCCTCTCTGCCTCTCCCACCAATGCCCCCTTCACATCAAGCAACCTCTGCATCAGCAATAGTTTCTCCCTTTACCTGTTTTTGTCCAAAGTGAAATAATTATTAGTTGCTATTCTCTATTTACAGGTGTATTTCCAAAATTCTCTCTCATTCCAGTCACAGGTCTATACTTCCAACACTTTTCTTTCTCAAAGACAAGCCATACTTAAGAAAAAGACTTCATTGATTAAAGCCCTGGTCAGACTTCACTTTTTAACCTTTCTGCCTATGAAAATATAATTCATTTGCAAAAGCTGAGGTGGAAGTCATTAGTGTTCACTATAGGGAAAGCCAGTGCTATTCCCCTGCTCTCCTTTCCCTGGTTATGTGCTGGAGATTAATCATTATTCAGGTGCAGAAATGCTTGATTTATATCACTAATAAGTATGTACTTTGTGTTGCTGCCAGTGTGGACTGTTCAGAATGCATGATGTAGAGGTTGTAAATTGATAAACACATATTGTAGATCACAATGAACTCAGAAAAGGGAGATGACCATGGCAAACAATCCATGGTACTTATGGAAGACCCAAATATGTAAATTCTACTTTGAGTGGCAAGTGCTTTTTTAACATCGCCCCAAATTGACCAACCCTTCTCCTGCCCCTACTGTGAGATTCTGTAAGAACACACCAATCGTCTCTTCATCCATCCATTCCTGGGTCCTGGATCATGTATACGAATCAAAGCTCTTGCTGAGCGTCTGGGTTTCACAAATGAAAACGAGCTCCGTTATCTGTTCACTTTGTGGTGAAATGGAAGCTTCGGTGCATTAAAATGTAAAATTCAACTGTAACCATAAGTAAACTTGTTTGCTTCCAAAAAGGCTCAACCTATTTTCCAGCTACAGCCTCTTCACAGAACAGCCAGAAGGAAGGAGACTAACTGGAGGGCACAAATGAGACCTACAACACACTGAGAATGCTCCATCTGCCCCTCCTACTTACTCTTTTATCCTGTGCTCTGTAACTAATCAAGCTCTTTCAGAAATCAATTTTATTTGAACCCAGTTAATCAGCTAAGGGGAAAGGGGGAACCCATAAAACAGGTTCTTTCCCTTAGCCCTTGAAAATGAACACAAGTTTCCAGCACTAGTAGAGATATTAATGATGTTGAAATATCTTATAATCCATATTGGAATGTTCAGACACCCTGGAACCGTATTCTAATCCTGGCAGTAAATTAATTGAGTGTGGAAACATATGGAGTTTGGTACACACATGGACAAGAGATGGTCCTGGGAATAATTATAACCGACGTCTTGGTTACTTCTGCTTGGTTGCTAAAGTAGCTCCCACAAGAGGATATTAAAAACAATGTATTAAAATTTTCCCCCAGGAACTTGAGGGCATTTTGAAACTTGGATTCTCTTTTCACACTGTTCATCATCTAAAGATTTTTAAACTAATACATTTAGAATTGTTCGAAGTGCAAAATGTTGGAGGAAAGAAGTGATATTAAATAGAGAAGGCAAATAAAAGCAAGACACTCCATTGTGTGGATCAGCTGAGACCTAAAACTGATTGTGAGCAAATCTGGCACTAGAGACTTTTGCAATTGAAATGAATTGCCAAAGGCATGTCTTAGTGAGAGAGCATGCCTTTTGGGGTCTATTTTAGCAGAAAATATAAGCATGACCCAATATGGCACATCAGTTCTGTCTCTGGAAAGCCACAGCCCATATCTATTTTTTATGGACAGTCGAAAAATTATGAAGTATATTTTCAATATTTGGGGCTAAAGTATGTGGGACTCCTTTTCTGAAATGTAAAGAAATTGTGCCATATTGACAAAGTATCTCTTTGAGAAGAAGTTATACAGTATCCGATTCCAAATAATGATTGCCAGGAAGATTTTGGAGTTTTTGACCCAGTTTCATCAGTAAGAAAAAGAGCATTGGTGGAGACTGTTATGCTAATGATTAATTCCTGCAGATGAAAATAAAATGGCACACAGAGCTCAACTGTTAAAATGGAAGGTAGGATTTTCATTGAAATAGCCTAGACTGTTTTAGGACTTTGTATAAGAAAACTAGAAGCACATCTTCAAAGTTAATTAGTTCATTCTTCACCTCCTTAATATTATTGAATCTATCTCAGAACAATATGTTCTGGTAGAATGTATTCATGTGTAAATATCCTGCACAGAGTAGGCATTTAATAAATTTTTATTATTGAACTGAATTTGTATATATCTGTGATGTCAGTGCTATGGATATTCCTTCAAAAATTTAAATCATAATCTATCAATTCTCATGCACAAATCTTGCCCGTATCCTCCTCAAAATTTTCAGTGAGGTCCCAATATGCTAAGGACCTTGGGGTGATAATATTTTCACCACATGACCAGCCCATCTTCTTTTCTGGTCACACATCTCTCTCACATCATTCACATCACTTTTTTGGAAGTTATTCCTTGATAATGTGTTGCAGCCTACTCATGGCCACCATGTGTTGCTTCATTGCCCTTTTGGTGACTCAACTTTAATTTTCCAGAAACTGCAATATTCTCTGGCTTGCAGCCACATCGAAACACTGAAACAATATTGTTGGAAGCATAACTCTTTCTTTCAAAATGAAACTTGAGATCATTAAAAATATTATGGGTCAAGAGTAGTGGCACAACCTCTAATCTTAGCCTCTAGAGAGGCTAAAGCTAACAGATTACTTGAGCTAAGGAAGTCTGATCTACAGTGGGCTAGGCCAATTGGGTACCAGCACTAAGCCCAGTACCAATATGGTGAGTATCCACAGGAGGGAGACCACCAGGTTACCTTAACAGGTGGGAACCAGTCCAAGTTGAAAACAAAACGAAGATCTTGTCAATGACAATGATGACGGCGATATCACAATTCAATTTCTCAGCATGATTTAATCCAACCTCTTTCTCCTGTTCAATTATAGGCTTGCCTAGCTTATTGTCCATTCATAGTGTTGGTCTAAGGTGCAAGTACTGACCAACTCTGGGGATGTTCATTTAACTCTCAATCTCCTAATCAGAGACTGGATTTAACAAACATACTTCATTCACTTATCTTTTCCTGAGTAATTATTTAAGCCTTTTTTTGAATGATTTTATGATCATTTTGGAGACCCTGGATAGAACACTGACGCTGGAGTGAAAAGACCTGAGTTCAAGTCTAGGCTCAGGCACACTAGTTTTGTGTCTTTGTACAAATTACTTCACTTCTTTCTGCTTTATTTGCCTCAACTCTATTAGGGACCATAATAACACCTACCTCCCAGGGTTGTTACAAGGATCAAATGAAGTGCTTAGTATACAGTAACTTAAACATAGCAAGCATTTAATAAATCCTTATTCTTCTTCCTTCATCCTGGAAGTTTGCTTATTTCCATAGCTTTATCACCCTGGAAGAGTACTGTGTCTCTAAGGTTCATCCTTTGTGTATTTAATTCCTCCTGGAACTTTCATTTTAAAAGAAAGGGTCCAGGCTGGCTATTTTCACTCCTTTATTCCTCTTTCTGAACATCTTTCCTGACACTTTGAGTACCTTATTTCCACCCATCTTATTTTTTCAGCCTTTTTTATTTGTTGTTCTCCTCTAGAATGTAAGCTCCTTAAGGTCAAAGGCAGTTTATCTTTTTACTTGAATTTGTACTCCCAACTCATATCACATAGCAATGTCTGGAACATAGTAAGTGCTTAATAAATGGGAAATGATTCATTGTTAACTCTTTCTAAGCTTTCAGTTTCCTTTTCTCTCTCAGATATCTTAAAACTGATTCATAATGTCGCTTGAAATTGTGTGGACTTGCAAAAACCTGGGCTGATGCTATAATTTTTCCTGTTTTTGTTTTCTTTTCTGCCATTTCTCTTTCTTTTACCTTACTATCCTGGAGCTAAAAAAGTCAAAGTAATAGTTCTGATTCCTTTACAGGTCAGCTACTTTTACATAGAGAGAAATGCACAAACAAAAAATGAAAACAAAGTCTTTTCTTTCATTCTTAAACCCAGTTTCCTTTCCACAAAAGGTTTGTATTCGCTAGTTACAAGGAATCTAGGCAGAGTCACAGATGACTCAGAGCATATGAGCCCCACTTTAAGAAATTTTATGCATTTATCTTATGTCTGAATAAGTCATCTATTTGCTGGTAACCTTTAGTTAATGGGGATGGTCTGCTCTGGTCATGTTTTCTCATGATGGCTGAGTGATATCAGCTTTATATATAAAAGCAATACAGTTTTTAGTTTGGTGAAATAGACTGAAACCAGATTATTCAAAGGATAAAAGATTTAGAGGTATGGAGGCAACTATGTGGCTCAGTGGATTGAGAGTCAGATATAGAGAGGGGAGCTCCTGGGCTCAAATTTGACCTTAGACACTTCCTAGCTGTGTGACACTAGGGAAGTCATTTAGCCCCCATTGCCTAGCCCTTACTGCTCTTCTGCTTTGGTACCAATACACAGTACTGATTCCAAGATGGAAGATAAGGGTATAAAATAAAAGATTTAAAGCTACAAGGAGCTTCAGTGCTCATAATAGCCAACTCAGTCAGTTATTGATTGATTGATTTGATTGCTCACTCATTCACTCATCATTTATTTATTTATTTATTTATTTGGGGTTTGGGTTTGTCTATTTGTTGCCTCACATAAAGAAATCCTAAGGCTTGATGGCTTTCTGTTTCTTTTTAATTTTTTGCAATCATTTTATTCTTTTTCAATCATGTGTAAAAACAAAACACATTGATTTTTTAAAATATGAAGTCCAAATTCTCTCCTAACTTTTCATCTTTATCTACTCAATAGGATGGCAAGAAATTTGATATGTTATATATGTACAGTTAAAAGGCACATTTCCATATGAGTTTTTTCTTTTACGAAAGAAAATAACACCCTTCCCCCAAACCCAAGAAAAATAAAGTGTCAAAGCAGTATGCTTCAATCTGCATTTAGACTCTATTAGTTCTTCTCTGAAGGTGGATAATAGTTTTTACCATGACTCCTTCAAAATTGTTCTAGATAACAGTATTGCTGAAAACAGCTTATTCATTTAAAATTTATAATTTGTAATATTGCTGTTACTGTGTACAATGGTGAACCTTGTTCTGCTCAATTCACTTTACATCAGTTCCTTTAAGCCTTCCCAGATTTTTCTGAAATTTCCTTGTTCACCATTTCTTATAGCACAATAAAATTCCAACACAATCATATACAATAACTTGTTCAGTAATAATTCAGTATTCCCAATTGATGGATATCTTTTCAATTTTCAATTCTTTGCCATTATAAAAAAGAGCTACTATAAATATTTTTGTACATAGAGGCCCTATTCCTTTTTTTAAAAAATAATCTCTTTAATACAGACTCTAGCTTTGGTTTCTTCATCTGAAGACTGCCTCTTCATATCCTTTGACTATCATTTGGAGAATCACTTATATTCTTATAGATTTGACTTAGTTTTTAGAGAAATGAGGACTTTATGAGAAACATGATGTAAATTCCGCCTCTGCCCCAAATTTCTGCTTTTCTTTTAATCTTGTCTCACTCCTCCATATTTGAATTGTTTCTTTCTGACTGTTTTTCCTTTGACCTAGGAGCTCTGAAATTTGGCTATAATATTTCATTTTGGGATCTATTTCAGGAGGTGATTACTGGATTCTTTCAATTTTTATTTTATCCCCCTCTGATTCTAGCATAGCAGGGCAATTTTCCTTGATGATGTCTGTTCTTTTTTTTTAAAGCATGGCTTTCAGATAGCCCAATAATTCTTAAATCATCTCTCCTCAATTAATTTTCCAATAAGATCTTTTCCATTTTCTTCTATTTTTAAAATTTTTTTGTTCTATTGTTTCTTGATATCTCATGGAATCATCAGCTTCCATTTGCCTAATTCTAATTTTAAGGAGTTCTCTTCAGAGACTATTTGTACATCTTTTATTATTTGATCATCTGCTTTTTAATAATTTCTTCTCTTTAATCAATTTTTGTGCCTCTTTTGCCATTGGGTCTATTCTATTTTTTAAGGTATGATTTTTTTCAGTATTCTTTTGTGCTTCCTTTCCTGAGCTTTTGAATTTCCCCCCATAATTTCCTTACATCATTCTAATTTCTTTTCCCAATTTTTCTTCTACCTCTCTTATTTGATTTTAAAAATCTTTTCTGAGTTCTTTGAGGACCTGAGACCAATTCACATTTTTCTTTGAGGTTTTGCATGTAGCTACTTTGATTTTATTCTCTGCTGAATTTATGTTTTTATTTTTGCTGTCACCATAGCAACTTTGTTTGTATGGTCAGGGTCTTTTTTTGGTGTTTGCTCATTTACCCTCTTATTTCTTGACTTTTAATTTTATGTTAAAGATTTGTCTCTAATCCTGGGATGGAGGAGGCAATGACCGAAGCTTCAGATTTTTTTATGCTGTTTTCAGAGCTAGCTCTGGGGTTTGAAACTTTCAGTTCTTTCAAAGTGGTATAATCTAAGAGGTGTGATCATTGCTCTCTTAGCCAGGGTTCTGGTCTGGGAGTGACCATAAGCACTTTTTACTACCCTGGCCCTACAATCAGGGTTTCTGTTCCTGTTAGTACTCCTCCTCACTTTGAGACTACAAGCTGGAACCTCATCTGGGCAATGCAGAAGTCCTGCTCCCAGTGCCAGCAAAGGGGTCCTTGTAATCTCTTTCTGACCATTTGCCTAACTCCCTTACTGTCTGTGGGCTAAGATCTCTAAATACCACCACTATTGATTCATCACCCTTGAGGCTTGCTGTTGGCTTGTTGGGCATAGTCTATGCTGATGTGGCTTTTGCTGGACTGTGTTCCACTCTCATCAGAGTGAGACAGACCTTTCCTACTGAACTTCTAAGTTGCCTTGAGAAGGAAAATTATTTTTCTCTCCTTTTGTTCATTCTATCTCTCCAAAATTTGTTTTGAGGTGCTATTTTTATATTGTTTAGAGATGAATTTGTGTTTTAGTTCAAATTAATCTAGGAGACATATTAAATTATAATTATTAGTAAAAAAGAGAGAAAAAATATCATCAGAACACCCTTAACTAACTATTGTCTCCTGGCCATGATGTGCTTCTTCAGTTCCAGGGTCCTGCCCATTTTATAACCATTGGAAAAGGGGTACAGTCAGTTGACCAGGTCAGATAAGAGAGAATAAGCTGAGAGATGAGAGTCATCCTGAAAGAGAATCATTCTCATTCAGAATGACTCCAGCACCGCCCCCCCCAAAAAAAGACCCACTACTGCTTGGCCCCATCTTTTATATGGCCATTGACATTACTTCTACTTGACTTTCTGATAGGACAGTTTGGGTCACAAGTTCTTTCCTCCAGGCACACAATAAAGACATACCATCTGCTAGCCCATTCAAGAAGTCAAGGCTGCATTTGGCCATGTGGTTCTCCCCGCATGGTGACCTGGCATTCTTTTTTATGCAAATGTGCGGAAAGGGGCTATATTTTTATGTTAATTTCAAATATTTGGGAAAGCTCAGACAAATCCCTGCCTTTACTCCATCATCTTGGTTCCACTTTTCTTTCTCCCTCATTTTATTAGTGAAGAAATTTAGGCTTGGAGATGTTAAATGATGCCCAGCATTACACAGCTATTATATATCTGAAGTAAGAGTTTATCCAAAGTTTTCCTAAATCTTTGTCCAGTGCCTTATACATCACACCATATTCTCTCTCCTACCCATTTCCCAATAAAGTGTTGAATTTATATGTACAACTACTCTGGGAATCCATGCCCAGGCAAGCTGGGAATACCAGGGAATTGCTTACTCTTCTCAGAAGTGTCTTTAAATGTTTCTTGTTAATAGCCACACACCTTTATGCATTTCTATAAGGCTTATGAAGCACTTTTGTCATATCAGTCCTGTAAAGGAGATGGTGCATATATTGTCCCCAGTCATCCAATGACAAAAATGACACTTCCTCATTCGACTAAGAGCTTCTTGAAGTCAGACACTGTCTTTTGCCCCACTGTGTCCCCAGAATTTACTATAGGTATATATCAGTCAATAAATGTTTACTGTATAACTGAATTGGGGCTAAGTTTAATTCAATTAATTTGTAATCAATATACATTAGTTAAGAGCTGGCCATGTTAACACCAGGTCCTCTCACCATCTCTCAGATGTCATAATTATAACTCAGGACCGCTTGATTCTAAATCCCATGCTCTTTCTACTATAATACTCTAGAGAAAGATGAGTGTGACATCACATATCTGGATGCATGACCTGCATTTCTAGGGTAGGGAACAGTCTAATTGTTTTTTTCTGACATGTTTGGCTATTTATGACCCCTTTGTTGGGAGGAAGATTTCTTTCTTTCTTTTTTAAACCCTTACCTTCCATCTTAGAATCAATACTGCGTATTGGTTCTAAGGTAGAAGAGTGGTAAGGGCTGGGCAATGGGAGTTAAGTGACTTGTCCAGGGTCACACAACTAGGAAGTGTCTGAGGCTAGACCTAAACTCAAGACCTCCCATCTCTGGGCTTGACTCTCAATCCACTGAGCTACCCAGCTGCCCCCTGGGAGGAAGATTTCTTGACAAAAGTACTAGAGTATTTTGCCATTTCTTTCTCCAGCTCATTTTACAGATGAGAAAATTGAGACAAACAGGGTTAAATGATATGCCTAGGGTCATTCAGCTTTTAGTCTAAGAAGCATTCCCTCAAGAATAATTCCAAAAAAGGTAAGTTATTTAAGCCTGGTTGATTTTATGTTGAGGGTATCATAGAAAAGATTCCCATAGAATTCGAACTAGATAATCTTTGAGGTTACTCCCATGTCAAATCATCTACTTTGGGGATGAGGATAGCATCAAGTAATTTTCCAAATGGATCTTTTTATGTGTAATGGATAGGATGTTGGATCAGAATGTCCTAGGTTCAAATACCACTAATTCTGGTGACCCTAGATAAACCTATTGACTTATTTGTACTTCAGTTTCCATATCTGAATGGTAATAGGACTGGATTTGATGACTTTTAAGGCCCTTCAAGGTAAAAAATCCATGTTCCTACAGTTTCTATGTGAGTAAGTATTAGGACCATAACTAGAGCTTCTAGGGCACCTTTAGCAATGTAAAAATAACATGACTTAATTTGTGATAAACAAAAAGAGGCATAGGCAGCTAGGTGGATCAGTGGATAGAGTACTGGGTCTGAAGTCAGGAAGACCTGGGTTCATATCTAGCCTCAGGTTTTTCCTAGTTGTATAACCCTGGGTAAGCCGCTTGACCTCTGATTGCCTGACAAAAAGACCTACTGGAGAAGAAAGTGACAAACCATTCCAATATCCTTGCCAAGAAAACACCCTTGGATAGCTACGGTCCATAGGGTCATCTAGAGTTGGACAGGACTGAGCAACTGAAAACAATAACAAACAAGAAAAATTGTTAAAAATAGTCTGCAACCAGATGGCTGATTTCTATCCTCATCCCAGATGTATTCTTCCTCAGCCCTGCCTCTCCACTAGGGTGGCCCCCCAGAAGCGGCCTTTCAGTTTCTTGGGAAAATGTTATTTTAGAGTATATTTCATGCCACTTGCCCCTAGTACACTTAATACTACTCAGAGTTCAAAATCCAGTTCTTGAAGCTTTGGGTAGTTATTATTAAGGAAAAACCCAGCAATTGAGCAGCATTTCCTCCCTCAGGATCAAATTTTAAAACTGTCCTTAGGAGTGCAACTTGTGCTCTTGCTGTTGATGATCCTGCCTCTATTTAATGGATTGGGTAACACCTTTTGCTGAAAAAGGAGTCACCCATTTGAGACATGTTATGTTAATTTGCCTGTTGCTGCTGTTTTCCAGAATTTAGCATGATTTGAAACAGAACTTATAAAATCAATAATATCTGTCAATTAGGAAACTGCTTCAAGTCTCTAAATTCCCTTAGAAAGGATTTTATTATTCTAAGTTGGAAATTGGACATTTGTCCCAGTGTTCTTTAGGGTAACTGGGCAGAAAAAAGAATGAAATCACTACTCTAGATCTCTCTCCCAGCTAGTCTTGTATCATGGACATTTTTCTTGTCTGCTTTGTGGAAGCTGCCCAACCCACAGCCACTCACAGCTTCCAAAAGTTGCTTATAAACATTAGATACTTGGATGGCCCCATAATTTTATCTGGGAAGCTTTTCTATCAAGTAAGACTTCTTAGTACTGTCACAGAGTGTTTGGTGTTGTGGAAAGAGTACGGAGTTTGAATTCAAGAGGATTGTTCCATCACTTACTAATGACATATTGTGTATGTGATTTCATGTTTCTGAGTGTCAGTTTATGTATCTTTAAAATGGAGATAATAAAGCTGACAATACCTTATGGAACAGCTGTGAAAAATAATGAATGAGAACTATTAATTAGTCTTTTTGCCTTCTTCCCACCTGTTTCTTTGGGAGAGCTATACTTCTTATACATCATCTCCATTCTGTCTCTGTCTCTGTCTCTCTGTCTCTGTCTCTATCTCTCTGTCTCTCTGTCTCTGCCTCTCTCTCTCTCTCTCTCTCTCTCTGTCTCTCTCTCTGTCTCTCTCTCTCTGTCTCAGTTTTTGTCTGTCCTTTGTCTCTCTCTCCTCTTCTTCCCATCTACTTTTTTTTTTAAACCCTTGTACTTCAGTGTATTTTCTCATAGGTGGAAGATTGGTAAGGGTGGGCAATGGGGGTCAAGTGACTTGCCCAGGGTCACACAGCTGGGAAGTGGCTGAGGCTGGGTTTGAACCTAGGACCTCCTGTCTCTAGACCTGGCTCTCACTCCACTGAGCTACCCAGCTGCCCCCTTCCCATCTACTTTTAAACATTATCAAATCTCCACCATTATAAAAAATGTCTTCTTGATCTTTCTACTCTATCTAAATACTATTATCTCCTCAACTGCCTTATTTCCATCCCCACTACACTTCTAAAACTAGTCTCCCAAAGGTCACTTATAAATGTCTAATCAACAAATGAAGTGGCCTTTTTATGAGACATCAAATATCAAAATTTGGGGAGTATTAGACGCTTTTTGTCACTATTTCCTTCTTCACAGTCTCCTCCTTGGCTTTGGAGATACACCATGCTCTTATATTTCACTATCTACCTTATAGCTACTTCCCATTTGTCACCTTTACAATCTACTCATCCTTTTTCTTTACCCCTTATATGAGCATTCCTCAAATTTTATCCTCTTCTCTCTAACCCTTTCTCCTTTGGCAATCTCTTCCTAACCCCTGACTTCAGCTGTCACTTGGACACAACTCCTAAGTTTCTATCTACAACTATGACTTTTTGCCCAAGCTCCAGATCAATATCCTTAACTGCCAACTTGACAGCTTTATCCTGATCACACAATCACAGGATCTTAATCGTAGAAGGGACCTCAGAGGTCATCAAGTCCAACATGTACCTGAACAAGAATCCTCTCTATAACATCCCCAAGAGTTGGTTATTTAATTTCTACTTGAAACCTTCAGTAAAGAGAAACTTACTGACTTCTGAGGCAACCATTTCTTTTTTTTTTGACATCCAAATAATTAAGGCCTTTTTTTCCTTCTATCAAATCAAAATCTACCTCTCTTCAGTTTCTATTCATTATTCCTAGTTCTGACTGCTGGAGCCAATCAAAACAAGTCTAATCCCTCTTCTACATGTCAGATCTTCTACTACTTAAAAACATGTTGTATGCCCATTTAGAGCCATATCTTTCTCAAAACAAAGCATCCCTGCTTCTCCAAGTTGTTGAAAGGCATGTTTTCTAGTCTCCTTCCCACCTTGGTTGTCCTTTATTGGTTACTCTATGGTTTATCGACATCCTTCCTTTCAATGTGGCATGTAGAACTGGATATAATAATCTTGATGCAGTTTGAACTAGGCCAATCAAACAATTAATTAAGAAGAATTTATTAATCATCTATTTTGTGCCAGATACTATGCTAAATACAGTGGGTACAAAGACAAAGGAAGTATAAAGACAAATATGAAACATTCTCTATGCTCTAGGAATATATGTTCTTATGGGGAAAACAATAGGTAGGTTTATCAATATGTGATGAACATTTACAAAATGAATACAAAGTAGTTTGGAGAAGGAAGGTACTAGTGTCTGGAGGAATCGGGAAAGGCTTTATATAGAATATATTATAATTTTCCTCTTTCTGGATAGAATATGTCATTTAGTGCAATTCAAGTTTGAGTCAAGGATTGTTGATTTTGGTTTTGTTTTTGGTATAGTTATCAAATCACTTTATTGTTCAGTCATTTTCAGTCACATCTGACTCTTCATGACTTCATTTGGAGTTTTCTTGGCAAAAATATTGGAGTAGTTTGACATTGCCTTCTCCAGATCTTTTTACAGATGAGGAAACTGAGACAAAAAGGTGAAGAGATTTGCCCAGGGTCACACAACTACTAAGTGTCTGAGTTCAAATATGAACTCAGGAAAATGAGTCTTCCTGATTCCAGACCCAGATCTCCATCCACTCTACCGTCTAGCTGCCCCTCAAATCACTCCATGGACTCTATAGTAAGACCACCATCCCCTGAAGATTGCAGATCTTTTCCACCACAATGTTCCACTGTAACTCAAACTCTGATGTCCAAAGTCCATTTTAATTTCCCTAATCTTCTTTCAGCAGATCTTTGTCAGTGGCAATATTATTTATTTTGCATCTTATTTTTGAAATCTTGGCATTTATGACTTTCCATTCTCCCTCATTTGTCATATCTATTTGGTATCCCAGTCCTATGAATTCACTATTTCAATGCCTCTCATCTCTTCTTTCAAAATTCTTACTGCCACCATTCTGGTACAGGCCTTCATTACCATCCACCTGGACAACTAGAATAGTCTCTTCACAGGTCATCCTGCCTCCACATTTTCTCCCTAGAAAGAAACCACCTGTCATATCTCTGACACCTGCCAAGTGAATCTCAGATTCTTTGGCCTGGCATTCAAGCCCTGCCACAATTTGGCACCATGCTACCTCACCAGCTTTATCCCTTCACACTCAAGACACAGCAGATTATTTGTAGTGTCCTCCACTTTCCTACTTCTATAGCTTGGCTCATATTATTCCCATAGCTTGGCTCATATTATTCCCATGCCTCTTCTTACTCCCTTGCTACCTATTAAAGTCCCATATGTGTTTTAAGCATAATTTAAACACAATATCACTAGGAATTGTTTCATATTATATCCCCTCTATCTCTCTCAGCCCATGTTCCACTCAGAAATGCCAAATTCCCTCTTGGATCTTGAAGAGTATCTACTTACGTTTCCCATGTATTTCTGTGTTATTTTGTGTCACAGTAAAATGCACAAATTCTTTACTAATTTGTAATCTCCACAATGTCAAGGACATCAATATCTTATGTAAACATTATGTATCACTCTGCCTAATAGAATGTTCTAAATCTATCAGGTATTTAATAGATGGGCAGTTAAATGGCATGGTGGCCAGAGCACTGGACCTGGAGTCAGGAAGAATTGAGTTCAAATCTGGCCTCAGACCCTCATAAACTATGAGACCTTGGGCAAGTCACTTCACCTTGATGGTCTCAGTTCCTCATCTGTAAAAAGATCTGAAGAAGGAAATACCAAACCACTCCAATAATCTTTGCTAAGAAAACCCCAAATGGAGTCATGAAGAGTCGGATATGACTGAAATGACAAAATAAAAATAATATATGTTTGCTGAATTGAATAGACTATAGAGAACAATCTCTTCTGCCCACTAATTGTGTGATTCTTCTTCCCATTTTCACACAAACACCAGTGTCTTAGATTTAGAGTTAGAAAGGACCTTAAAAGCCATCTAGTCCCACTTCCTCATATTATAGATGTATAAGCTGAGACCAAGATAGGTCAGGTGATTTACCCAAGGTCACACAGATATCAAAGTGGCAGAGGCAGGATTTGAACTCCTATTGTCCTTTAACTTCAAAGTCAATGTCCTTTCCACTGAAATCCTTAAAAGAAGATCCACTAAAGCTCACATTTGTTCTCTTAGCATCTCATACATCAGTGCTTTTATTTATTTTTAATTTTTTTTTATTCTTAGCCATGTGACCGATCCATTTCCTTTTCTGGTTTTATGTATCATAGATAATGCCTTTTTTGAAATTGGTGGCATTCTGCAACCCACTTGTGCCCCTTTCTTACCCACTGTCCCTTTCTATTGCCCCTTAGGCTATTTATAATTTCAATTGTGCTGGGATTGTATTCTATGACTCATGACCATGTATCTTCTCTGGAAGAATAATGTCAAAGAGATAAATTTCTGCAACTGTGTAAAGGAGTATGCAGCTGTTAAAGAAGAAGGCTCAGTCTTTGATGTAGGATTCCCAAAAGAGAGGATTCCATTATCCCTCTTGACTCTAGCCCAGTGGTTCCCAAACTTTTTTGGCCTACCGCCCCCTTTCCAGAAAAAAATATTACTTGTGCCCCTGGAAATTAATTTTTTTAATTTAATAGCAATTAATAGGAAAGATAAATGCACCTGTGGCCATCACCCCTCTCCCCAATCACTGCAGCACCCACCAGGGGGCAGTGGCGCCCACTTTGGGAATCACTGCTTTAGAGTGACCCAAGGTTAACAGTCTATATAACCCAGAAACAAGTAGAGATTAGATTGGGAAGGGTGCTGGTTCTGGAGTCAGAGAACTTTGAGGTCTCAGTTTCCTCATCTGTAAAATGAAAGAATTGGGCCAAATAGCTATACTATTCCCTTTCAGCTCTGAATCTATGATCCTATCATCTTTTAGCAGTCTTGGGAAAAGGCTAATGGGCATTTTCATCAGCAGAATGAAAAAAAGTGAAGGCTTACTCCTCAGAATATGGGGCAGATTGATCTAAATGTCAATAAATAGTCACTTATGGAAACTTACCCATTGTGAAAATTTGATCATTTGTGGCTATAGGACTAAGCGTGAAGATTTGCCATCACCCACTGTGCAAAAGACCTCCAAGTCCCAACTACTTTAACAGAGTTTGTGACATTTCTGAGACCTTTTTGCTCTGTCATTCATTCTTGAGACACCACCACAGGAGGTACAAGTTTTGTTTCCATTTTCCTAAAGCCTAGTTGTTCCCGAGGACCTGAAAAGATGGAAGACTAATAGACATGTCATCACATCTCACCATGAAAGCTACCTTGAGGCTTCTGGAAAGTTCTTATTAGAAAATGCCAAGCACCTCAGAGTTTGAGTGATTTACTCTAAATGTAAAATGCTAAGGAAATCTTCAGACAAGATCTTAACCAAAGATTATTTAAAGTTAAGGAAAGAAAGTATGTATCTTCTTGGGAATATAACTTTAAAGGATCTGATAAATAAAATTTTCTTGGTTGATGCTATAGCTCATTTTCCAGTGAGATTTGCTGTGAGCCAAGTTTGTACACATTTGTATGAATTAAGAGGACTTTGTGATTTGAGCTCACAATATTCTCTCATATGGCTCAGGATCAGTTTTTAGTTTCTGGGTTGGGAAAGAAAATTTACTCTCGGGCAGTCTGAGCAGAATAAATGATGGGGTGAAGAATTTATTACTATTGGTAATAATATTAATAATAACTTATTTAGTTATTTTGATGATCTGTGATCTCATCAGGGAGGCTGCCTCTTTTCCTGATTCTGAGTCCAACTCTTCCACAATTTCTCATTTTTTAAGATTCTTGTCCCTTTGTTTATATATCAGCAAACACAGTCGAGGGCCTTCCTCTGATCCTTTTAATATTTGTGAGTATCAGTGTAGCTCTTGAGTTGTGGATTTGTTATCCTTCATTCTCACTAGATGATTTGCCCATCTCACATACATCCATCCCTTACATCACTACGTACTCACAAGTCATTGCTGGTAATATGCCTTAGCCTACTTATATACACAAAGGTTACAATTTCTATTACTCTATAGGTCCCTTGATATTTGGATATTTTTGAGACTTCTATGATCGATGGTTCACAACTATGTAGCATCATTGGAAGAAGAGTGATTTTTAAAAAATGATCTTTTGCTCCTGGAAGCAGGTTGAGATAATTGAAAGCTTGGTGACATTTCAAAAATTCAGCCTGGCCCAATTTTTTGGGGGGCCCAGGTCATTTTCTATCTGCAGCACCTAGCCAAGATATATGAACTTAGAGACAGAGTTAATATGCTAACCATTCAACTACATATCCAAAATTGGGTAAAATATGTTTTTCTTGTATCTTGATTTTCTCCTGCCTACAATTAGGCCAATCTTTTTCTAATGATGTGGAGTTCATTGAAGTTTCATATTATTTCTAGGCTCAACAAAGCATCATTTGAAAAAGATACTTTTGGATACTTCTGTCCCACTGGTAATGTATCCTATTCTCAAGAGAATATTGTCAGTAACACTAGGGAATATCTTAAGTGAGCACATGACTTGTTTTATATCTCACTTTATGTTTATATAAAGCACCTTGTTAAACAAGGTTATGCTCAAGGTTATGACATTTTAACAAGTCAAATGTTATTAAAAATTAAACAGTAGAACATTGTATTCTCTAAGTCTTCAGTCAGTTGCGGGAATGTAAAAGCTTAATCCACTGTGGAAAATTATCTGTAAAAATCTTCTCTTCTTATATTTTCATCAAGGAGACTCTCAATATCTATATAGACCATTCTCACAAATATTTTAAGAAGTCTGTGATTTTTAGCACCCTCATTCCTCATTGTTAACATCTAACTCCTAACACTACAGATGTGAAAGAAGATGAGCTATACAAGATCAAGGACCATGTTAGATGTTTATCTGCTTTATAAGCTACAATGACCACCTTTCTCATGCCCCCAAATATCTAGTGACTAACATTCCAGTTATGAGTCTCTTTGTACTGTACTCTCTAGACTGTCCCTCAGAGAGAAGACATAGTTTCTCACTGAGTCTATAACAGAAGCTTTTCCTAATTGGTAGAAACTTCTACAGTTTGTGTCTGCTGGCAAATTCTTGAAAAGCTCAGTTTCACCTCTTCTTCATAGTGAGGCATTACAAAAGGGATTTTTTCAGAGGAATGCAATAAATCACATTTATATAAACTCTTAAGTCTTCAAAAGCACTTCCTGAGAAGGAAGTAGTTAGTTAAAACATTATTATTCTCTTTCTTGCTGATGAGGAAATTGAGCTTCTGAGAATTTAAATAATTTGTTTGAGGTCACCCAGTTAGTCAGTCAGCATCAGAGCTAAGACATAAAGCTTGTTCTTTTATCTCCTAAGTCCAATGGCCTTTTTGCCTCAAGATGAGGAGCCCTCTAGATTTTCTCACCCTAATAGTTAGGCATTTGGTTTCAATATAAATATATAAATTAAGTTTTTGCCCTAAAGCATAGTGTCTCAGACCCTAAAAGGCTATACATAAAAGATGCAAAGGCTTCAGAGAAGTAAGAACCTCTGGGGCCCAGAGACTGTGGGGCCCAAGATATGGCTGTGAAATAGTTTGATAAGTTTCAGAAAGACCCAATTAAGGTAAATGGAGCAGGGCAAAAATAAGTTTGAATCTTAAGGGTCCCTAAGCTCTTGGTACCGCTCAGTGGATAGAGTGTCAGTCCTCAAGGTAGGAAGATCCGAGTTCAAATCCAGACTCAGACACTTAGTTGTCCTGTGACCATGGCCAATTTTCTCAACTGTAAAAAAAGGGTAATATAAATATCTACTGCCAGGATTATCATGAGGATCCAACAAAATATTCGTAAGGCACTTAATATAGTATCTGGTATTGATTATATACATTTTATATATATTTAAATTGATTAATAAAATTTTATTTATTTTCTTCCTCTCTCCATACCTTCTTTTTTATTTTCTCTTCTTCCTTCCTTCCAATATAAGGGAGGAAGGAGACAAGAGATGAAGAAATGGCCAGAAGCTTGGACTGGGAGAAATGGGACTTGGGACTACAGTACCCATCAGATGGATTAATTCTTTCTAAGTTCTTTTTGGTGGCACTCTTATTTTGCCCCAAAGTCATAGTAAGCTAAGTTATAGTAGCTCTAAATACTTTTTTTAAAACCCTTACTTTCTGTCTTAGTACCAGTTCTAAGATAGAAGAGTGATAAGGGCTAGGTAATTGGGTTTAAATGACTTGCCCAGGGACACACAACCTAGAAATTGTCTGAGGCCAGATTTGAACTGGAAACTCCCAACTCCAGGCCTAGTATTCTATCCTCTATGCTACCTATCTGCCCCTAGCTCTAAATAATTTAGAAATAACAGAAAATTGTTGTAAGGTTTGTGCTTAAAAGAAGAATGGAGTCTGGCGAAATTTGTTATTTCTTTCTTGAGGAAACAAAAACTCATGACACGCATAATGCATTTTGACCTTTATTTCATAGATTTTTTATATAAAAAGAAAATATGAAAAGAAGGGTGTGATCCTACATTGGAACTTTATAATGACTATATGTCTATAGAAAGCTGAGCTCCTTTCATATTTAAAGACAATTCTTGCTCTTTCTTTCATCAGTGTGAAGCTTCAGGGCTACTTCGTAATTTCTACAGGAGAATAAATTTAGAGCTGGATTGACCCTAAAAGTCATTGAGTCAAACTCCCTTCTTTTTCAGATGAGGAACTCGCCACACCCCAATCCAAAGTGGAATTGAACTGTTTCATTTTTTTAGTCTAATTGCAAAATTGAAATACTAATTCCTGCTGTTTATCAGGTCTACAGGGTCACTAAAAGCTTAAAGATTAAAGCCCTGGTATCTTCCTGTTATTTTCCTCAAGTGACCTTTGTGCTTTATGCCTTGGCTGATTTAATAAACAAGAGCCATCTGGAACCAAGATAGGCCAACTTTGCATCTGCATATACATCTGTGCCATCTGTCTTGGTAGGTGGATAGTTACTTAAAATATTATTCACAGTTTTTTAAAGGTCATAAGCATTATCTCTGCTTCATTACAATAAGTTTGCCAGTTACTACTTGAGGAAAAGACTGATGTAATGATCAGCTAGAAAGAGTATGTTCAATGAGTGTCACATAATCTTTAAAGGATCTCTCCAACACAGAACTTCAGTCATTAGACAGAGGCATCCTGGTTCCTAGTGTGGTCTCAGTGAATTTGACCAGATAGTAAAGGAAAAGGTTAGCATGAGCACTTAATGAGATTAAGAAAGTGGCTAGTAGCTGAGTCTCCACCATCAACTAACTGGCTGAACTTGGACTAGCTGCTTTGTGCTCCATGGGCTGCAGTTTTCCTCATGCAAAATCAAAGTTTTACTTTTCACTAAATAATCTCTAAGATACTAGCTAGTGCCAACATGTAAGGATGTGTGGTGGAATGTCAAGACAAGGTTTACTCCTGTTCTTTACTAACCAAATGATATTGAGTGAGCCACTTACCCTTTGTAAGACTTCAGTTTCCTCAGCTTCCATTTGAGAGGATTGGACTTGGCAATCCCTAAGTTCTCTTCTAGATCTCAGTATTCTCTGATGTCATGATGCATCCAGGACAGTCACTTCACACTAAAAAAAAAAAACTAACAAATATTTTTTGAACTAACTTCCTATATGCATATCTTTGGTGACAAATTGATCTAAACCCTCCATAAATATATAGTGGCCTGGGATTTTATCCTCAAAAGAGCCTAAAACTTTTAATATATTAATTATATTCTCCAAAATGATGTATCTGAGAGAATTACATGGTTATATCAACAGCATTTGGCATAATATTTCTTTTTCTTTTTTTGTATAAGCTTTTATTTTATTTCTCTCCCTGTTTCTTTGAATGAATGAATACATTTGATAAGTGTTTACAATGTGCAAAGCACTATGCTAAGTGCTGGGGATGCAAATAAAAAAGGAAGACAGTTTCTGCTCTCAAGAAGCTCACATTCTAATGTGGGGGATAATACATAGAGAAGGTTTCACCTGTGAGTCAGAAGGACAGGTCCCATGGTCCTTAGGATTTGTCAGGAAAGCAAATAATAATGTCCATTCTTTAATATCAATTCCTGATAGAAGTTTCTGAACCCTTTGACCCTGGCTATTCTCATTGTTCTTAAGTTAAGGGTACTAAGCTACCCATATTGGGATCTGAGGGGAGACTCAAGGACAAGGTGGTGGTAGACGTTTGATCTTCTTGAACCATACTGTTTCCTCTCTCTTCTTCAGTGTGCCTTTCTGCTTTAGCCAAGCTGGGTCTCTGACCATGTGAGTAATACAGATTAGCAGTTGGTAGGGATACTTGACCCCTTTTCCACGGGAACCATATCCCTAGATTAGGGGTTGGCAACCATTTTGGCTGTGAGAGCCATAAACACCACATTTTTTAAAATGTAATTTCGTGAGAGCCGTACAGTGCTCACAGTGCGTGCTCCTGTAACAGTGCCTGAAAAAAATTGACTTTATGGCTCCTGCAGAAAGAGCCATATCTGGCCCTCAAAAGAGCCAGATATGGCTCGAGAGCCATACGTTGCCAACTCCTGCCCTAGATGATAGCTTTGAAGGCTAGGCTAAAAGTGGGACCATTGATTCTACTTTGGGGTAGGAGGAGTGCTGCCACTCTCAGGACTTTTGCCCTCTCTGCCTTTTGTGGTCTAGGCTAGGAACAGTCTCGTGGTTTAGAGTCTTGGGATTTCTCCATTAGGTTTTGAAGGGTCTGGTCCAGATGGTGGTAGTGGTGGTGGTCAAGCTTTCCTGGTATATGTAGTGTTCTGTCTCTCCCTCAGTGTACCATGCTACTTCATCTATGCTGGCTTCTCATTGAACAAAAAATAAAAATAAAACATTCATAACAAATATACATGGTCAAGAAAAACAAATTCCTTCATTGGCCATGTCCAAAAATGTATGCTTCATTGTGGGTACGTCACCTCTCTGCTAAGAGATGGGTAGTCTGATTCATCTTTGTAACCATGGTTTGTTACTATAGTGATCAAAGTTCTAGACTTTTCAATTTTGTATTTCTTTATAATATTGTTGTTAGTCAACAAATATTTATTAAATGTCTACTATGTGCCAAACACTGTGCTAAGCACTGGAGATTCAGAGAATGGTAAAAGACAATGCTTGTTCTCAAGGAGGTCAAAGTTTATTGTTCTGATTCTGCTCATTTCACTCCATATCAATTCTTAAATATCCTATCCATTTTTCCAAAACTGTCCATTTCATAATTTCTCATGGTCATGAAATAACATTTCATTATATTCATATATTAATGACATTCATATATCAAAATTTATTCATCCATTCTCTAATAGATGGGCACAACATTTTATTAATAATGAACATTTTGGTATATTTTTACCTCCTTAACTGAGAAAGTATGAGTAATATCAACCTTAGAACAGTTTTTGTTTGATAAAACATTTGCTAATGAAGAAAAGTTTTGAAATAAGACTGAAATGAAAGATAACACAGAAGAATGGAGAGCAAAAGAGAATGTTACAGTCCTTGACTGTCAAAAAATATCTATAGAGTCCTGAACATTGTAAAGCTGACTTAGAAGACTCATAGATTTTTTAGCTATGGAGAGGGACCTTAGAAATTATCTAATTCAATTCCTTCATTTTTTCAGATGAGCATATTGAGGCTTCAATATTTATTCTGTTGAATTTTTATGAATATAGAAGGGTAGAAAAATAAGAAATGATGGAAGAAAAGAGAAAGGCAACCAAGGACATTAACAAAAGGGGTCATAGTCCAAGAAATGAGTTTAAGAACCTGAGGGAGAGGAAAAGGAAGAGACATAGGTCAGTGGGCATCCCATCAGATCTACTTAGACAAAGAGAGGCGGACCAGACCTGTTCTTTCTTCTTACCTACTACTGCTGCTGTTTTCTGCATCCTAGAAAGTTCTTTCCCTAAGGAAAATTGCTTATTATTTAAAGTATGGATAGGAGATTTGAGGAAGGGACTAATTAATCTTCATTCTTATTTGCTGCCTGAAATTAAGCCCATTTAATGTCTTAAGCCTATAATCCTTTCACTTTGCATCACAGGAGCAAAGAGATAAAGTCATGCAGTAAGAGGGAAGTTTTCCCTACATTGGTATTACAGCCCCACTATTTATGTCTTTTAGCTATACTGACTCTAAGCTTTCCTCAAGGAATCTAACCCAAGATCCCAGAGATAGGATTAGGTTTTAAAGCATTAGGTTGCATGAAAAATAATGTACTACATTTAGACACCCTCCCTAGAGATCCTAGGAATGGCAGCTAGAAATGCTGTATTCAGAGATAAAAGATAATCAGGGGATTTAAGATAGATGCCTAGATGTTTTATTATCTAGCATTATGGAGAATATAAAATTTGGGTCTGTCTCCATATATACATTTAGGTGTCAGGTCAAGTTGTTGTTTGTTCTTCATTTTTGAAGAGGACCAATGGCATCAGAGGGTGCTGTCTTGACTTGCATTTGTGAATTGGAATACAGTGAGGTAGAATTGCTCAAAGTCATCAGCCTCACTCTCTCTTCCAAAGACATCAAAGTCCAATGACAAGACAAAAGTCAGGAGGACATTTGATGACCTGAGATACAGTGGATGACCTTGGTGTCTTTGGGGTCAAGTAGGAGCTGAATTAAATTCAAATATCAGTCATTTTTGTGCCCCAGTGGCATAGCAGATGAGAATTGGCTTCACAGCCAGCAAGCCCTGGGTTTAAGTCACGTCTTGGACACACACTAACCAAGAGACCTTGGAAAATTCACATAGCTTCTCCAGGTAATTCTCAAAGACTATAAATTGCAGAGAGATGTTGACCTGCATTGGTAGATGGTATTTCCTCATCTGGACATTCACAATAGTCACAGTTCGAGTGTCTATCCCATCAAGTATTTAAAGAACACCATGCACCAAAAGGAGAATTGAAATAAGGGGAAAGGACAAAGTCAGGACTTCTTTTCATAACCAACAAAGTGAGTTATTTATTATCTGTGGGGCATGAAAGGGAGAATTCTTGAACATAATTCATCTCTTCTACAGATTCTGATGTTGAAAAATATACTGACATTCCATAATTTATTTTCTATCATATGCAATATACACATATGTGCCCCTATTTCTTTAAGAAAACATCCAAAATATTCTAGTAATAATTATTCATACAACCAAGGGTGCGCTAGTGCCAGCTGGGACCAGCCATGAGAGTCCATTGTTAAATTTTCAGTGTGAGCATTTACACCTCAGAAATCAGTAATTGGTGCAAATCAAGAGTTGATTTACTTCTTTTTTTATGGTTTAGACTTCAGAAAGCATTAATAATGCAAATTTAAATTAAAAGTTTTTGTGCATACATTCCCTCTTCTTCCCCAGATTGGTTGTTAAACATTTACCGGTACATCCCTGTATTGTTCTTTAAACATTGCTGGAGCTCAGCAGGAATGTAGTATAAGACTCTGGGAAGGAAGTCATTACCAGACAGGAGGCCTGGCAACTGCACTCTAACAATAATAATGATGACAGTAATAACTACCATTTATATAGTACTTTAAGATTTGCAGAGCGTTTTATATCCATGACCTCATTTGAGCTTCCCAGTAATCCTCCATGTTGTTGTTGTTGTTTTTGAGTCTTTTTCAGTCTCATCTGACTCTTCATGGACCCATTTGGGGTTTACTTGGCAAAAATATTGGAGTGGTTTGCCATGTCTTTCTCCAGCTTGTTTTATTTATAAGGAAACTGAGGTAAACAATTAAATGAGTTTTCTAAGGTCACACAGCTAGTAAGTGTCTGAGACCAGATTTGAACTCAGGAAGATAATTCTTCCCGACCCTGGGCCTGTCAGTCCTTCCATTGTGTCACCTTGCTATCCCAAAATCTGATTATAACACAAATAAATAGGATTATGATTCATATTGGCAGTATGGTACAGTAGATGGAACACTGGCCTTGGAATTGAAAAGACCTGAATTCAAACCTAACTCTGACACATAATGGATGTATGACACCAGGCAAGTGACTTTACCTCCCAGCTAACTCTAAGACTGTAAATTGCAGAGCAATTGCCATTCTGCTTTGGTTGAGGCAGTGTACTTTCTAGGAATTTCCTACACCAATAAAATAAACATGGCATAAACAATAATAATTATATTATCTATCCAAAATGTAGTCCAAATCCAAATAAAATTCAAAAAATAATGACATGAAAATTAAATCATTGGGATTTCCCAATCACAGTTCATTGTCTGTGGGATGTTAGATTAGCCATGATATAGAGCAAAAAGAACAGAATTTGGTGAGGAAAAATCTGAAATTGGACTTGGCTCTGTTGCAAATGAATAGCCAAAAGGTAATCAGGAAAACAAAGAGAGTAGATGATGCAAAACCTTCCTTGTAAGCCTAGGGTAAGTGAAAATTGATAGGGTATGGATAAACATGTCTTAGAAATCCACTACATTTCAGATGACCTCTCCTAGAGAGCAGAAAATTAGCAAAGATGCTAAGTTTGATTCCAAAATAAATGTTGTGTTGATTAAAAGAAAGCAGGGGTGCAGTAACAACATTCCATCATAGCTGAAATTAAATTGTAGCCTTTTTTCAGCCTTACCCTTGGCTATTAAAGCTGGAGAAAACCATAACTTTTCTTTAGCTACATACAGATGCTAAGAAATTTGAAAAAATATTATTATTGTAATTTTAGTTGGCTTTTAAAAATCTCCTCCTGTGAATGTGATACAATAGGTGCACAGGGAAAGTGAGGGCAGTCTTTAATTCATCAAAGGCATAAATGTCTGCCCTGGAATCTCTGGCTCTAGAATCCTTTCCTTGCTTCCCTAGGTTCAGTGTGAATGTTTTGTATAACGAATTATTCAAACCATAACCCAAGCCACTGTTTAATAAAATTCTCTAATCTAAGGCCTTTGGTTCCAATTTAGTAGCTGAACCTCTTGGGAGTTTGAGACAATAGTCAAAGGGCTAAATGCTAAAATTTCTTTAATGGTACCTTAAGCAGTAAAATAATTACTCAATTATGCTATGAATATAGTTTTCCTTTGTAATACAAAGCTTGCTCATTTTAAAAAAACACTAAAGGTTTGATTTTACACTGATTCAAAAACATTATGAATGTGCACACAATGATTTTGGTGTTCATGCAGTGATTATATCAAATTCTAGCCATTTCTAACTGCAACACATTCTTGAAGTTTCTCGACCTCTCATCAAATTGTTTCCAAAGTACCACGAGGGTTCAACATTTAGGTGCAAACTCATTTCCAGGGGATGGTCAGACACATGCACATACCCTCATTTGCCTTCTACACACCACACCAGAGTAGTTCCCTCATTCCCTTCTGTTACCCTCTGTTAGTAATTCCCCAAACTCCTCGGATACTGAGAAGCCAGAAAAAGTTATTACCTGCCCCCGCAATCCCTTGGCACTTTCAAATGGTTCATGTTTAGAAAGAAATAAGGTTTTATAAATTACACTAAAGAAAAATAGCATTAAAGAAGAAACATTACTAGACGCATTCTTCCTGCTGCTTAAGGGCAGTCCTCCCCATCTGCCTGGCAGCTGAACTTTCTTCTAGGTTTTATTTATACTTCTTCCCATCCTCATTGAAGTGTGAGCTTCTTAAGCAGAAGGACTATCATATTCTGTCTCCCCAGCACTTGGCACATTGCTAGGCACACAGTAAAGCCTTAATAAGAAATTTTTCATTAGTTCATTGGGTAAGCACCAAGTTCATCAGAAATCCCTGAAAGACTACTGGTCTCAGGAGTCACCATGGCAGCCTGGCTCTATGTTTCCATTCCCTCCTCCATTCTGATAACAATCCATGACTTGCCTTTTACATTCCTACTTGACCCTCTAGCTTTTTCACCTATTAAAACCTTTTGTCTTATGGAACAATCATTCTCAATTAGAGCTTTTTCCTTGTAAAACCATTACTATAACCACGCATGTAGCTTCCTAGTAAATGTAGTCCCAGGAATTTCTCCCAATTAGTGATACACTCAGGATTCCAAGTACTAACATAAAAAATTAATTATTCAGCATGTGTTCATAATTTCTATGTTGATATACAGTCTCACTTTTTTATGCATTTTGGACATCTTTAAAATCAATTTATCCCAAACTAAAGTCATTATCTTCCCTCTCCCTGGATGGTCTGCTCTTTCTAACTTCTCAATGTCCACTATCACCGTCCTGTCCTACTAGGATTCTCCTAGTCCCTCAGGTTCACAATATAAGATGCTCAATTCTCCACCATTTCTAAGCCTCTCTAACCAATCCAATTGCCAAGAACGATCAATTTTACCTTTGTAATATCTTTCAAATATGCCCCCTTCCCTGGTACTGTGACTACCTTAGTGCAAGCACACTTCACCTTATGCTTGGGATATTGAAATTGCCTACCACTTGGTCACTCTGTCAGAAATATTTCACCACTACAGTTTATTCTCCACTCAGCTGCCAAAGAGATTTTTCTAAAGTACAAGTCTGATCCTATTATCCCCCTACTCAATAAAATTTTAGTAGCTTCCAATCACCGTCAGCATCAAAGACAAAACCTTGAGTTAGATGACCAAATCTCTTAATAGACTGACCTCTCCTCCCTTTCTAGTCTTCTCTCAACTTTCCTCCACATAATCTGTGATCCAGTAACATCAGCTTCTTTCCTGTTTCTTAAAAAATATATTTTATACCTCAACTTCAAGAATTTTCACTGGCTGTCTTCCATAGCTGGAATGCTCCCTTTCCCTATTATTACCTCCTAACTTCCTTCCACTCCCAGTTAAAATCCCACCTCCTATAGGAAGACTTTCATGATCCATGATTATTTGCTTGCCATTTTTTCCTATTAGACTGTGAGCACCTTGAAGCAAGGACTGTATTTTCCCTTTGTTTAAATTCCTAGCACAGTGCTTGGAACATCATAGGGTCAACCTAAAAAAACCAAAAAACACATAACTACCAAAATAGTTATAATAAGGGTCTTTAATCAGGGTAGGAAGACTAACCTGGGAAGATGCATAAAGCCTCAGTCATGGAACACCTAATGGACTACAGAATGCAATGTGCTTATATAGATGTTTGGAGAGGGGAAAGGTGTACATCCTGCCACTGGATTTGGAACAGCAGTAGCCATCATCTAAATAGACTGGTTGCAATAGTCAGAGGCTGTGGTACCTAAAGAAACTAAGTAAAGAAAAAGATACATAATATTCGGTTAAATCTGTTAATCCTATTTAGAGTGATCAAAGGATGCTCGAGGGCTTATTGTTCAGTCTGAGACAAGGGTGAATCAGGGGGTTTCTTGAAGACAGGATATAAAGGACCAATGACAATGGGGCGGTTCATAAAACAAAATTGTCAGTCGGTAATTAATATATGTAAAGCACTCTGCTAGGCACTAGGTAAGATACAAGGATAAGTTAGAATGCCATGAGCTAGCCATGTTGAATTGGTTGAATGAATGAATGAATGACTTTGGCACAGATATTTTATTTTCATACCAGCTGTTATCATGGTCCGTGCTTTTTTTTTTTTTTAAATTAAACCCTTACCTTTTGTTTTAGAATTAATACTAAATATTGATTCCAAGGCAGAAAAGTGGCAAGGGCTAGGCAATTGAGGTTAAGTGACTTGCCTAGGGTCATACAGCAAGGAAGTGTCTGAGGGCAATTTTGAACCCAGGACTTCCCACCTCTAGGCTAGGCTCTTCATCCGCTGTGTTATCTAGCTGCCTGACCAGTGTCTTACTCAATTTTGTATCCTCACAGCATCTAGGGGACTGCCTCCTATACAGTAAGGGCTCAAAAACATTTATTGAATTGAATGGTTAATTCTGACTGATTTTCTTGCAAGATTATAGCTCTTGGAAGCCAATGAATTTTTTTCCATTTTATTTGTAGACATATAAGAATTATTTTAACCTTGGAAATGGAAAGTACTGTTGGCTTATATCCTAGATGGGTATTAAGCGTGGGGCGGGGAGGGGTAAGTTTTGGGGATTGTGGCAAACACCATGGCAACAGGAGCCACAACATATTATATACCATTACAAAGTAATATAACATAATGATATTAGAGGGATAGGGAAGATAAGTGAGAGAGTGCTTGGGCTTACCACAGTAAAGGAAGGTCCTGATAACATGTTCCTGCAGAGCAGGACCAGCTGTCTGGGGGAGGAAGGCTCCTAGCAAAATGGGTTTGATTGAGGTAGAAGACTTATTGAGCTAGGTCAGAGCAGTACTTTTTATAGGAAATTGAGTTCTTTATTTGGGAATCAGCTTAATAAATTGGGTCTTATACAAAAGGTGTTACCTAGTGGTTTAGCTTTTAAGTATTATCCAACATCTAAAGAAACAGAAAGGGATTCCAGAGGCTGGATTTAGGCAAGGGTTGCTATATGTCCGAAACCAAGAGGGACCTGTCATTCAATATGTCTTTACATAGATAAACTCTTGAGCAGAAATCCTTGGAGGTTACAGTGGGAAAAGAAGAAGAGGAAGAAAAGATAGGTTTACCATTCTTGTTTCTGTCTGCTTAGAATCCTCTATTTCCAGCTCCCACTCTTCTCTCTTCTATTGACCACTTTCTTATATTTTATTTTTTAAGAGAGAAATGAGAAAATGAAATGAAAGAGGCCACCCCCAAGTTCTCTGTACTCAATCACTTCTAAGACTTGGAAAAACACTTAAGCAACCTATAAAGTGAGATTAAATGGTTATATATGTATTTGCTGATCCAAAAGGCTATCTTTTTACTCATATTTTGAAAAACAATAACAGTACTCTTTGCTCATTTACTTTTACGTAAATTATATAACTTTTCCCTGACAATTCTGCATTAGCAGGGGGTAAAAAAATAAGGTTATTGACTTAGGGAGGAGCATAGGAAAGGGAGAGGGAAATGATACAGGTACTGACTGTGAGGAAAAACAACTATGATTGTACCTGAGAGGCCTTAAAGGGGAAGTGAGAGTCCTTAATCACCAGTTTTCTGGGGGATATGGTGATAGGGAGGTGGTACATAGGATAGAGTAGTAGTCTTAGAATCAGGAAGACCAGAGTTCAAACGCAGCCTCAGATACTTAATAGATATGTGACACTGGGTAAATCACTTAACTCTGATTGCCAGCCTTTGGCACTTTTCTGTCTCAGAATTCATATGAAGACAGAAGGTAAGAAGGTAAAAAATGAAGAGATAAAATACATAGAAAAGAAAAAAACACATTGAAATAGTTATTTTATATTGTAAAATATACTTTATTATTATAATATGTGGCATTATAATAATAAAATACATTATTAATAATATAATATAATATAATATAATATAATATAATATAATATAATATAATATAATATAATTAATATGTTATTTTATAAAATATGTTTAAAAAAACCCAATCTCAGAAATATAGCCTTAGTCTACTGTGTGGGAATCAAAAACTCTCCTGTAAAAGATGACAGAGTAGAGGAAGCATTATAGCCTTCCCAGCATTCCTCTCCAAACAACTTTAAAATAACAACTCAAATTTAATTCTGGAGGGGCCAGCTGGATGGCTCATTGGATTGAGAGCCAGGCCTAGAGATGGAAGGTCCTAGGTTTGAATCTGGCCTCAGACACTTCCTAGCTGTGTGACCTTGGGCAAGTCACTTAACCCCCATTGCCTAGCCCTGTAACAAATAAAATTAATATAGAATGATATATATATATGTATATATATATATGTAAAAGATATTAAGGTTTAAAAAAATTTAAAAACATTATAAAAAATTTACTTCTGGAGCAGTAGAGCCAATCAAAGGTCAAGGTGAGATATCTTTCTATCCCAAGTCAACTTAGGAGATTGGACAGAGATATTTTGGACACTGAAGTTGGGGCTAGCCAGGAGCCCACATAGTAGCAACACCAACTGTGAGTCTTGGAGATGGCTGCCAGAGTAGCAGCATCTTTGGGAGCTCTCAGCCCAGAGACTCTAAGGAAATTGGCCAATTGATCAGGTAGAGATAACAGGAGACCCTGAGCTGATAGTGCTCTGGATCAGGGGCTATTTGATAACTCCAAAGCCCATATGCAATTCTGGGTCTCTTTGTTCCAAAGTAGAGAGGAGCACTAGAAGGACCAAGGGCCTCAAGGAGCATTAGTGTTTTTGGTTGCAAGGGAATAGAGACTTTTCTGGGAAAAAATGAGAGCACAGACCAAGAGAACAGTGACTACACCTCTCATCAGTTCACACCACCCCAGAAGGACCAAAAACTTTGTTGTTGTTATTTGGTCATTTTCAGGCATATCTAACTCTTTGTGACTCCATTTGGGTTTTTTTTTGGTAAATAAATCTAGAATGGTTTGTCATTTCCTGTTCCAGTTTATTTTATAGATGAATAAACTGAGGCAAACAGGTTTAAATGACTTGCCCAAGGTCACATAGTAAGTGTCCGGGCCAGATCTGAACTTGTTTTCCTGATTCCTGGTGAGGGACTTTATCTACTATGTCACCTGGCTGCCCCCATACCAAAAACTTACAAATTCTCAAAACTACCAATGAAAAAGAGAGGTATCAAAATAGTATGAAGTTTGTGACAGTACTGTTCTCCCTCATCTCTTCCAATTTCACTGAAGAAAAAAAATTTCTTGATAAAAGAGGAACAGAATTTCACTGATAAAACACAAAGTTTAGATTCAAGAAATGGGCTAGAAAAATGATCAAGCAATAACAAAAAAAAACCTGCTGATACAATCTAGTATGGTGACAGGAAAGACCCAAGGCACAAACTCAGATGAAGACAACAATATGAAAACAGCTACAAGAAAATCCTCAGAGAAAAATGTAGATCTGACACACAATACCAAAAAAAAAAATTCTGGAAGAGCTAAAGAAAGAGCAAAAAAAATTTTAATCAAATAAGAGTGGTAGTGGGAAAATTGAGACATAAAATGAGATTCATGCAAGTAAATTATAAAAAGAGAATTAACAGCTTGATAAGAGAGGCACAAAAATTACTGAAGAAAATAACATCTTAAAAAACAGAACTGGCCAAGTGGCAGAAGAGGTATAAAATTTCACTGAAGGAAAAAAATTTCTTGATAAAAGAGGAACAGAATTTCACTGATAAAAACAACTCCTTGAAAAGTGGAATTGGCCAAATGGAAAAAGATATACAAAAAAAGTAAGTGAAATGAAATTGAACCTTGTACCTCATAGTTCCAATTGTGGTACCAAACATAATTTCAGTAATACACAGTTGCTCTCAAGGAAGAAAAATGTATGTCAATGCACTAGGAAAGACATAGTTGCTAGGTTTTAGCAATTATTACCTGCCCCCCACCAATAATATCTTTCCCAGTTCTCTCCTTTTGCCCACTCATAGAGCCACCATCCTAGTTCAGACATTCATTCTAGTACAGACCAAATCACTCCTCTTCTCAAAAGACTTCAGAGGAGCTCCCTATGACCTTCAGGATTAAAATACAGAATCCTTAACTTGACATAAAATTCTAGCTACAATCTGATTCTACTCTATTTTTCATATTACTCCTCTTCACACCAAACTTGAGTACTAGCTGTTGCCAAATTTGGCAGTCTATCTGCCATTCCTATGCATTAAAATCATCTGTCTCCCATACCTAAAATGTATTTCCTCCTTCTATCTACATTTCAGAATCTTTATCTTCCTTTAAGAATTAACTCAGGCCCTATTCCCTAAATTTCCATATTCTATTGTTTTTCAAAGAACTTTATATTTCTATCTGTGGATATGTTGCATTCCATAGTAGATGTAAACTCCTTGAAAAGTGGAGCTATCACATCTTTTTCCTCACCCTTCCACACCAGTACTATTCACATAATGTCTTACCTAGAGTAGGAGCTAGGTAAATATTTATTGTACAATATTTCATCAAGAGACAATATGATACACTACATAGGTTACTGGACTTGTAAGACTTAGGTTCAAATCTTTTCTTTGACATTTGAAAACTATGAAACATAGAAAAGTCATTTAACTTCTCTGAAGCTTAGGTAACTCTCATATACCATAACCGTGTTGGCAAAGATATGACATGCCCTGGTGTGCTGGAGGGGGCTGTTTTGTTCTCCCTCTCCTCCATGTCTGAGGACATTTTTGTGTGCTGCACCCCTCTGTACAGCAGATCAAAAGGAGCACTTCCTCCCTTCACTCTCTGGAGTAATGCAGGGGGCTCACAGGCAGTTTGAAAGTGCAGTTTGGGCACATGATCTCTAAAAGGTTCACCAATGCTGTACTATAGTATAAAATCAATTTGCAAACCTTAAAGAGCTACATAGATGATGATGATGATGATGATCTTATATATCATGATCTATGTGGGCAGTTCTCACCAGCAAAGTCACAAATTTAGGTCCCATTGATATGTTATTTGACTATATCAAAGAATTTCTTTGTAGTCACCAAACTATAACTACATCTGTCCCTTCTTCTGGCTTACCTTACCTTGAATCACTCTTCACAAATTACTAAATTTGTCCAAAAGATCTACAACAGAGACTAGTAAAATAACTAGCATCACTGGGCAACACTCCCTCTTCCTTAAGTTTTCTCTCTATGAGTTACCCCTGCAGATCCATAATTAAGATTTAAGGTTGTTGAGTGCCATGCTTTCTCTAGCCATGATCCTGAATGAGCTTACTGCCATTATCATTGGATTTGGTACTGACATAAAGTCAATGCAACATTTTTCAAGCTCCTACTATGTTCTAGAAGCTGTATCAGATGCTTGGTATACAAATTCAAAAGTGAAACAAAACCTATCATCAATGAGCTTAACTACTACTTGGGAAGAGTGAAGGAGGACACATGTTGACAGATAAATACATATAAGATTTCTATAATAAATGCAAAGTTATTTGGGAGAAGAGAGACACTAACAATAGGGGAATCAGGAGAGACTTCTTGGCAATGATGGGAAGTGAAATCAGTCAAACAGGAGCCAGGGATTGCAAAAGGAGGAAGTAAGGAGGGGAAATATTCCAGGGCAAGGGAAGTGATCTGTACAAAGGCACTGAATGGTGAAATGATAGATCATGTACAGGGGACAGCAAGTAGGCTAGTTTGTCTGGAAAGTAGAATGTAAGTGTGAGAGAGAAGTGTACAACAAACTTGGAAAAATGACAGGGTACGGAATGTGGAAGACTATAAATGTCAAACAGAAGAGTTTGTGTTTCATCCTAGAGGCAATGAGGAGCCACCAAAAACTTTTTTGAATAGGAGAATAGCATTTGGATCTACACACAGTTTGTTTGCTAAATTTTTGAAAAAAAATCTGAAATTTTCCAAATAATACCGTGTGATTTGGACTTCTATTCCTGCCTATCCCTCTGGGGTTTTTTGTATTTGAGTCTGATAGCAGAATTGGAATAGTCTGAGTTAAAGTTAGCCTATTGAAAGTAGCTATCTCTAGACTTCAGGACCCTGCCATGTTTTACAAGGAGTTTGGAACTATTATCACTCGACTGTATCACTGAGCAATGCCATGCAATCAAAGATCTGTGGCTTTTCTATCCCTGTCTTTAGAGGATTTGGTTCTACTGACAGGTGCTCTATTGATACTCGCCGAGACCAAAGTCTTCTGTTTGTGCTCACAGGTGAATTGTCCTGCTACTCTTCTCTTTCCCTCTGTCACAACAATGACACCAGGCCCTGACCCAGAGAACCCCCTTAAAGAATAAGAGAATAGATTAACTTCTAAGGCCATTCACTCCTAGGCTCCTGTAGTGAGGCTGAAGACCCTGAATATTTTTTGTAATATGGACACTTTTCTACCGGGCACTGGATTGAACCAATAGATGCAACTAAATGGCCAGAAATAGAGATAACTGATTTCAGCCATTTCAGAATTTGAGCTCATCATCTGCAGATAAAAGACTCCATATCCCATTACTGTTTCTTTCAATCACCAGGCTCCTACACCAGGCTGGTTGGTTTGTTTTCCTTAAAAGATTGCCTTCACATGAAGATTGTCTTTTCTAAGTCTTCGAGCTTTCTCATCTATAGCAAACTTCATCTATGTAGTGAAAATCCATCTTAGTGTTAGGGTAAATTAATCCAGAACAGGATTAAGACTCAGTACCATAATCTACCTTTAGTGTTCTTTTGAGTAATGCCCAGAAACAGAAGAATTTGGAGCAGGTACGCTCACACAGAGAATTCATGCACCACTGCAAACAATATGAACTCATGTAATAATACTAGCAATAACAATTTGTATTTCGGACATGTTCAATGCATAGAGATTAGAGAAGAAGGATGTATTACAATTTAACAGCCCATGGCCATTAAAATAAAGCATTCTGGCTGAAAGTCTCTCTTCTTTCTTTTTTATGTTTTCTCCCTAATACGAAGAAATCTACTAAGGTAATTTGGAAAACCCAGGTAAAAAGAACCAGAATTGATTCAAAGCTTCATGAAAGAACTGGAAAGGGATAGAGAGTTTTGATGAAACATCCACACACTCAAATTGAGGCCCGTTCTGTGTACATCACAAGGGTTGTTAATTCTTTCCAAAATTGCATATTCAAACATACAGTGGAATCTTTCATTCTATGAAGACACATTCCTCATGACTGATTTCCAGTGAAGTGTCTGGTTTTCACCAAAAGCCTTTGTGTCCAAAAATAAAGGAATAGGACCTGAATCTAAAATGAATCAGCTACATCCTGGAAGTAAAGTAATCCCAACTGATACAACAAGAACAGAAAAAAAGGGGGAATTCTCTGATGCACAAAATGCCTCTGAATTTTGGAAGCCCTGGTTACTTTCAAGGTTCATTTCAAATGCAAGCTTCTTCCAGAGGCAGTTCCTTATTCCCTCCATTACTGCACCCCATTCCTAATCCCTGTATATATTAAAAACACATAATGTACTGGGATGTGAACATTTGTCCCTCTGGTTTCATATAATCTCCTTGAGGGCATAGACTGTCTCACTTTTGTATTTGTATGCCAAGTACCTGAGTAGGCAGAGCACAGTGCCTAACACATTGTAAGTCCTTAATAAATGTTTGATAGGTGATGAATACTTTACAACCTGATACTGAGAAAGTTCAACTATGTCGCATGGGTGAGCAAGGATCTCCAGGTCTACCCCCAAGTTCTGTCTGGACAGAGTAAGGTCATCAGATAAGGTTGACAGTGGCAATCATATCTCTACTGTTTTTACACAACTCCACAGTCTTTTTTTCTCCCCTAGAACCAACCAAGATAGCTTCATCTGACACAAATCTAGCTCTTCACTCAATCTGAGAGACAGAAAGGCATAATTTAATGTGTGACCCTGGGGAAGTCACTTAAACTTGTTTGCCTCATTTCCTCGTGTATAAAAGGAGCTGGGGAAGGAAATGGTAAACCACTCCAATATTTTTGTCAAAAAAAAATATCAAATGGGTTCATGGAGAGTCAGACATGGCTAAAATGACTCAATAACAATGAAAAAGAGTGCTGGGATTAATGTCAACCCAGGCATAGATTCGAAATTTGGTCTCCTATATTTCTAGCTCTATGATGAAAGGTAGTACACAAGTTCTCTGATCCTCAGCTTTCTTATAGGTAAAATAGGGATAAATAATACCAGTTGTACCTTTTCCACAGGACAGTTATAGGGATCAAATAAGATCATTCATTCATTCATTTATTCAATAGGTACTTATTAAGCACTCCCTATCTCCAAGGCACTGTTCTAATTCCTGGAAATACCTGAGAAAACAAAAATGAAACATTCTCTGGCCTCAAGAAGTTTACTTTCTATTGGAGAAAATAAATTTAAAATGTATAGAAAATAAATACAACATAACATCAAGAATGGGAGATCAGTAATGACTGGAGAGAGATGGGGAAAGCTTTATGAAAGAGGTGACATGAGTTGAGCCTTGAAGAAATGTGGAGATTCTAAGAGGCAGAGGTGAAAAGGGGGGTCATCTCAAACAAAGGGGATCATTTGTGGAAGTAGTTGAAATGTTGTGTTTGGAAACAGTACATAGATTAGTTTCACCGAGAAGTAGAGAATTCAAAGGGGAGTATGAGGAATGAACATGAAAATATAGACTAGAGTCAGATTGTGAACAACACAAGTGGCTGGCCCAGGGGATAAGATGCTGGGATTAGAATCAGGAAGATCTGAATTCAAATCTAGTCTCAGACACTTATTAGCTGTGTGATTCTGGGAGAGTCATTTAACCTCATTATCCCCTCAGTTTCCTCACTTATAATATGAGGATAAAAGATCACCTAGACTTGTGAAAACCAGACATGAAAATATTGGTAAAGCATTTAACAAAGTACTTAGTACATGTTGTTTAGTCATTTCAGTCTTTTCCAATTCTTCATGACCCCATTTGGGATTTTCTTGGTAAAGATACTGGAGTGGTTTGCCATTTCCTTCTCCAGCTCATTTTACAGATGAGGAAACTGAGGCAAAGAGGGTAACTGACTTGCCCAGCTTCACACAGCTATTAAGTGTCTTTGGCTGGACTTGAACTTGGCTTTTTCTGACTCCAGGTCTAGTGCTCTACCCACTGTACCACCTGACACATATTTTGCCCTATATACATGCTAGGCATTATAATTATCATTATTACACAAGTAATAGTGAACAAGTGGACTTTATTGAACAGGGGAGAGACATGATGAGAGCTCAGCTTTAGGAATTTAAAATCGGCCACTATGTGAAAGGACGGATTGATGATGCTTTAGAACCAATTGTGAGCCTACCATAATAGTACAGGGAAGGGGTCATGAGGACTTATATTATTATTGTTGTTGCTTATAGTATCTACAAAGTGATTTAATATACCCATTTTACAGATGAGGGTATGGATAACCATTTTTTGCTTCATTTTATTGAAGCTAGTAGAGGTTAAAAGACTTGTCCAGGGTCGAAGACCTAGTAAGTGTTCACAGAGGGATTTGAACTTAAGTCTTTCTGACTCCAAGTCCAGTGATCTTCCCCATTTCTGGTGTGAATGGAGTAAAGGGGATGGATGTGAGGGATGGTATAGTGGTACAGTTGATAAGACCTGGCAGCTGATGGAGGAGGGAATGTGAGGAATAGTGGATTACTACAAGGTTGAAAACCAGATGACTTAGAAGGATGGTGGTAACACAAGCAGATCCATGAAAGTTGGGAAGAAGGAAGATTTTGGAGAAAAAGGATGAATTCCATGTTGAATCTCATCTACCTTTGGGAAATTTAACTGGAAATCTTTGCAAACCCCTAAGGTGTTATATAAATATCCATTAATATTTTTTGTTTCATTACTTAGCTAAAACTTACTCAATTTTGCATTTAAATGAGATAAAGTTTCATTTAAAATTAAAATGCTTCTAGAGGGATCTCAGTCTTTTTGCATGAAATAATTTCTCAATTAGCTGGAGGTCCTTCAAATACCACATTAAGGTAAATAGGTAGCAATTGTCCATCTGTATCATAGATCTTTAATTGAAACCATCTACTAGCCTATAAAAACTACAAGGACATCAACACTGAGGAGTCATCATTATGAATCAAATCTTGAAAACATCCACTAGTGGAATATTAAAAATGGAAATGGACAGGAATTGGCTGCCTTACCTAGTCTTAATTCCTGTTGAAAAAGGTAATAACACAGCCTTATTCAAAATCAACGCTCTGTGCTCCAGAAAGAAATCTTTCTAAGAGGGAGCCCTATCTCCAATAACATAAACAGACAAAATAACGTAGAACTTTCTTTCCTTTTTAAAGTCTTTTTTGGATTCTCAGTACAGCATTTTTTCTATTTTAATTTAATATGATGATGATGATAGCTAACATTTTTGTAGTGTCAGGAACTATGCTAAGCATTTTACTAAAATTATCTCTGGGAAGGAGGTTTACTATTACTATTCCCATTTTATATATGAGGAAACTGAGGCAAACAGCAGTTAATTTATTTGCCCAGGGGCATACAACTAATAAGTATCTGGGACAAGATTTGAACTCTGGACATCCTGAACTAGGCCCAGGGATGTATCCATTTAATCACTTAGCTGTTCAAATATAAATATCCAAATTTTAATTTTCAAATGACAACATATGGATTCTACCTTTTTATGCTTTAAAAAATTGACTTCACAATTCTGTAAAATGGGTAGAGTAAAAAATTAATTTTCTTGAAATATTGGGTCTTGCTCATATTCATCGCCCTACTTGTTACCAAGCATATGGATGATATTAATACCCCTTAAAAAGGCAATTAGTTATTCATCATCCTAGGCTAGGATGGGAAATGGGGACTATAATCTTCACTGTTAAATTAGGTTAACAAATGTGGGAGGTCAAGTGCCATCCTACATATCAGCAATGAGCTCTCACCTTCTGATTCCTTGTTCTGGTCCCAGTTGCAACTCCAGAATAATAATTGGTATTCTTATTGAATTGCTATTTGGTGCCCATGAGAACAATAAAATAATGTTCAGCTACATAGGTCATTTGCTTGGCTAATTTTTTGCTAATTGTTTCATAACTGCATTTTAAAGTGGTGAAGAAAAAGTTTAGAGTGATTAGATGCTTTTTTTGATTTAATGACAAAAGTACAAACTAGACAATTCAGTTCATTTTCAAACGTGGATTCTTAACCTGATATCCACCGGATAGATTTCAGGGAGTCTGTAAATTTGCATTTAAAAAATAAATTTGGATAACTGCATTTCATTATAACTAATTTCTTTTGTAACTATGTATTTTGTTTTATGCATTTAAAAACATTGTTCTAAGAAGGAGTCATTAGGCTTCATCAGATTGCCAGAGGAGTCCATGATCTAGAAAAAGGTTTAAAATTCCTGGTTTTGAAGAAGTCCTTTGCCCAGGCATTGGAATGAACTTAGGCAGGAATTTACTATATTTAAAATATGATCCTTTTAAAGAAAGCTATTACCTCATGGGGGAAGCCAGGAAAGAAGTACAAGGAGAGGAGATTGGGGAGAGAGTAGATAGAACTAGATTTAAGGAGAGCAAAGGATAGCCCTATGCACAGACTCTCTAATGAGCCTAGGCTGGTCACCCATGAACAGGCATATAATTTATCACAAGGTCTATATTCAAAACTTCCCAGCTGGCAAAATCTAGTAGGCCTTGGAAAGTTCTCCTAGAACTCAAGGTTATTCCCATTTACTGAGGAGGCAATGAAATAGGGTTTTAATGTCAATAAAGCAGGAACAAGCAAATTACATTAATCTCCTGAAAGTTCATATAAATGAGGAAGAGAATTAGGAGGTGATTATTGGGCTGCACAGAAGAGAGCAAGAAATGATATCAAAGAGATGTATGACCAGAAGAAGAGGTGAATCTTTCTATAAAGAAAAGAAAGGTAACAGATAGACAATCTATATACTGATATGGTCTTAATAAAAGAAAACAAAATTCTCAGAGGGAATAACTCACAATGTTGCATGGACCCTGGATAGAGAATCTATGGGAAGTATAGGATTAGGGAAACTGTAAGATGACAGGAGTCTGTGACAACCAAGTCTCCCTAATCTCAGGTCTTTGGAGAGACACACCCACACTGTAGAAAGCAATGTAGTCTCCCTAATCCCAGATTTTTGGAGAGACAAGCACACAAGCAGGCTGGCAGGAGCTTAGGGAAGTGCTCCTTCAACTCCCCCCCTCCCACTAAGCAGTTGGAGTCAGTTAACAGTTTGGTAATGGTGGACAATCTGGCTTGAAACTTCAGGGCCAAGATGGTAAGTGGGGAAAGGCTAAACTCCTTATGATGATATCTTTCTTTGAATTATTTCCCCACAGGATAGAACTGGTGAAGCTTGCTGTCTTAAAAGCTCTCTCAGAGATTAGGATTAACTTCAGGGACACCAGTAAGAGGAATTTAGTTTATAGAGGTTGTGAGTATTTCCCCAAAATATCTATATCCAGACACTGTTCCTAGTTGATAAGGGTTTAATGATATTAGGAAATGGGAAGGGGGAATAAGACTTAGGGTTGATAGGTAAGGAGATAACTACCCAAACAGTTATGTCTAAAACAGCTCCTTCCCCCAAAGGGGGAAATGTATCTTGAATGGCTGATCTGCTCTGTAACCATATAAATATTCTTCTTCTAAACCTAGATAGCTAAACTAAGGTAAACAGTGATATTGTTGAAAGGTCTAACCAAAGTAAAACAGATTTGGCAGTCAGAGACTGAGTGGCTCAACTCAGAGCCACACAGCTTGCAGAGATAGCACCCAGATCAGGTTCAAGACTCAAGACCCCAGACCTAAGACCTAAGACCCAAGACTCCAGACCCCACACGCAGGGAGACCTGCCTTTTTTATATCAGGACTCCAACTACCTCTAACTGCCCCCTCTCTCAGAGTTCTGGGGGATGCTATGGAATTCTGTGCTGCAGCCTGAACCCCTCTCAGCAATATGGATCCCACAGAAGCCACTGACAAGACTCAGATGTAAGAGAAGGCAAGGGTCAGTTGCAATTTGCCCAGGTTGAGGGAGTTCTCAGATCATTCAGATCACAAATATTGATCCCAATATTCAAATAACAGTTATCAATAAACCAGAAGGGAATAATAAGACAAGGTGAACATGATGCCAGATTCATTGAATAGAGAGTATGGTGTGGTGGGAAGATAACTGGATTTGATGTCAGGAGCGATCAAGATTTGAATCTTGCCTCCTCCATTTAATAGCTGCCTGACAAGTGGTAAGTCACTTGCTGTCTCCTCATCTTCAAAATAGGAGTGATAATAAAAGCATTCATCTTGTAGAATTGTTATGAGAATCAAATGAGATAATGCTGGTAAAATGCTTTGCCAAACTAAAAGCCACCTATTTAAATTAATGTCAGCTCTTCTTTTACAGATATTAGAGACCACCAGGACTCCCTTAGTTCAGGTTCAAAACGGGGCGTTCACAAGTCAATAACTATTTATTAAGTGCCTACTTTATGCCATATACGTGTTAAGCAATGGGAAAAGGAGGCTTACTTTACCATAACACAGTGAGGATATGGCTCACTGTGTCAGGTTCTTGTCATCTCCCTATGGAAACATGCCTAGAAAATCAGGAAAGGATATGGTGAAGGGGCATAGTGTCTTGTAGGTTCTTCAAAAATCCACCAAGTCAGAGGGGTTGCCCACGACTGGGAATTTTTATCCTTTTAGGTGACCAGAAAAGCTAGGGCCAATCAGGTAATGGAGACAGTTTTGTCTCCTTTTGGGAAAAGCTGATCCTTGTTGAAGGAGAGAAGGAGGAGGAAATTGGGCTTATCCTCATATTGGAGATGGAAGAAAGAAGCTGCAACTGGGAAACATAAATACTAGCTTTCTCACATTAGGCCAAAGGTCATGCCAGTCAGCCATCAGACCCAAGGGCTAGACAAAAAAAAAGATGTTTGGATTCAAGAAAAGGTAAGTGAGAGCCAAGGGTGATTCATGTAGATCAAGACCAGGAAAACAATCAGAGGAAGAGACTCTGTACTTTAGATGCTGAGAATGATTTCAGTAGCATTATTTAAAAAAAAAAAACAAACCCTTACTTCCCATCTTAAAACCAATAATGTATATTTATTCCAAAGCAGAAGAATGGCAAAGGCTAAGAAATAGGGCTTAAAGGACTTGCCTCACTCAGGTAGGAGGTATCTAAGGTCAAATTGAACACAGGACCTTCTTTCTTTAGACCTGGTTCTCAATCCACTGAGCTCCCTAGCTGCCCCCACAATTTCCTTTTTAGTGGGAGGATGATAAGCACCCCAACTTCCAGAAAGCTGAAGGTGATAAACCTTCAGGCACATTCTTGAGACTTTTGCTACTTCTTATTCCCATTCCAATCATGAAGAGACTTCTTTGACTGGCATGTTCAAAGGCGAGTAGGAGGAAAACTTTTTCCCCTAAAAATAAAAACCAAAATAAATGTCAAATATTGCATGAAGGAGTTTTCTTTGTTCCTGCAGAAAGGATGGTCAGTCTATACAGTGGCATTGCTAATGGACTCTTGCCATTTCCAATTAGAATGCCATCTTCTTGGCATTCATTTCTGTCAAGGGAATACTCCTGCTCGCAGCAAGCTAGCTGTATTGCTCTGCATGGAGCAGCATGTCTCCCAGAGGAGAGGTTCTCATTTATAAGCAAGTCATTTTGAGTTCAATTCACATTTTAGGAAGGATATTGATAGTCTGGAAAATGTCCAAAGAGGGGGCAACCAGGATGGTGAAGGGCTTCCTGTTCATGTTTTAGGAAAAGTTGTTGAAGAAATCAGGGCTACTTAGCTTGGAGAAGAGGAGATTCAGGCAAGGACATGACAATTGCCTTCAGGTATTTATGGGGCTGTCAGATGCAAGAGAGAGTTGATTTATTCTGCTTTGCTCCAGAGGACAGACTAGAAAAAAATGGGAGGAAATTTAAAAGAAAGTGATTTATATTTGATATTATGAAAAAAAATCCTAAAAATTTGAGCTGTCCCAAAGTGGAAGAAACTCCCTCAGGAGTTAGTATGTTCCTTCTCACTAAAGGTCTTTAAGCAGAGACATGATGACCCCTTGCAGGGTATGGTCTAGGGCATTGATGGGCAAACTATAGCCCATGGGCCAGATTGGGCAGGGGGGAAGGGGACAACCCTAAAATATTCTATACAGCTGCGCTACATTATTCCTAATCTGATGAATACAATGAGTAGGATACAGTAAAATGAAACTTGGAAAGAGTTGCCTTAGAAACTGTAACATCCATGACCCTGAGAGGGTTAAAGCACTACGGAATTCTGTGATGCAGATTTAACCCCTCTCAGGATCATGGATGTTACAAAACAGACTGACGGATGAGCATTTCCTTTCCTTTGGCCCCCTCTTTGAAAAGTTTGCCCATTACTGATCTAGGGAGATTCCCTTTTAGGTGTACTACTTGCCACCTTGGACCATAATACCTGAAGGCTAGGCATGTTATATCTCACTCTTTTCCTTCTTCCACTTCAGACTATTGGGAAGGGAGGGGGAGTATAGCTTAGCTCAGTGCTTTTAGAACATCAGCTTCCAAATCCAAAACCCTGCTTAAGCAAAAAGTCCCAGGCACCTTGGTTTCTCCAGGCTTCCCTTGTTAAATTGGCTGGCTGGCAGCAACTTCCTACCTGGAATCTTGGTAGCTATTGGCTTGAACTTTCCAAATCCAGTGGGAATCACCGCCAGCACTGAGACTGAGGACAAAAGGAACAGAACAGAAACATTAAATCTTCAAACTAACAGTAGAGAAGCAGAAAGGTGTCTCTCCACTAATGCCACCCTCATGACATCTGCAGTGTGGATGAATGTATTGTGATCATCACCCTCTTATTATGGCAGGAAAAGAGGAAGAAGGAAAATAAGGAGAGACTCTCCAGGTGAGGCAGTTTGATAGCACCTTGTTCTGTCTACCAAGCCCAATGCAAGAAGGCTACTCACAGGATGAGAGGGAACCCCACTCAGGAGCAAGATGCCTCCATGTTAGTTGATCTGGATATGTTCAAATCAAGCCCTGTTACACAGGTGTGTGTTCCTTCATTAGTGGACTTTAAACAAAGATGGGATGACCACTTGTCATACATATTGGCTAAGGAGATTCTTCTTCAATAACAGATCAGACATCTAATCTACTTTCCAATTCTGAAAGGGCTAAGATTCTGATAGCTGAGAGAATGGCATCTTAATAAAGCAATTAAACTTTGACTTTGCTTCCCACAAAAAAATGACTTGAAAAAGCTTACCAGTTCAGGGAATAAACAATCACATGTAACCATCATGTAGGGCCCTTGAAAGACTTCAAAGCATCTAATGATAACTTTCATCTCTTTAATAAAGGAGAAAATGGAAATGTAAAATAAATGTATATGGTCCCATGGGCAATAAGTATCAAATTCACTAATGGAATCAACCTTGATATTCATTAGTTGTCTCTGAACACTTGGCAACCGTTTCTCTTATTGGGATTATAAAACAGCAGCAACAACAATCACCCCATAGATAATCCCCGATATGTGTTATAATCACTGACACGACAAATAAACCCGTACCTGTGATATCTCTGGGGCATCCCTATGATCCCACCTTTTCAGAGCCAAATTGCCACATTTGCAGATGCCTGTGGTTCGCTTAATTACATTTTCAGAAACTCCTGCAAATGTGGGAGGGCTTCAGCTGTACTGCACATATGGCTTAATGAAATTCTTAGCCTTACATGATGAACCTCAACCATTTGAATAGTTGGACTTTGCTAGGAAGTGTCATCCTCCTCAGCAAACTATACCTATAAAATTCTGGCTGCCATTTAATATGGCATTTTGACAATATTCCTTATAGAAATTCTTCCTTCATTCATTTTGATTCAACTTTTGCTGATCATTTACTATGTCATCAGCACCATTGAGTTTTGAAAACTTTTTCCTTGTTTCTCCCAGTATCTCTGTGTGACTGATAAATGCCCAACATTTTTACCTATTCCTACAACTTGAATAAATTACAATGACTTCTAAATGAGAATATTGACTGGTCATTTTGGACAAACTGAATTCCCTTTCCTTCAAAGTGTTTATCCACAAAGTGGTTTAGTACTATTTCCTTCAACAAATATTTTATTTTTATCATCTTGTGTCTGTATCCCAAGGTGTGCTCAGCATATTGGACAGATCCTTTTGTATTATACTGAAGAGTATGGACAAGATCCACATGATGAGAAGGTGTGGATGGACTGTGATATACACTGGTGCAGATAATATTCACATCAAAGAAATTAAGAATCTTGAGAGAATGAATGGTTTAATGGTCTACTCTAGGAGTTAGGAATAGATAAATTCAAATCCTGCCATAGAAACTATTAGGTAACTTGGCAGGTGGGGATGGTTTGGGGATGGAGGGTGGGCTAGGACCCCTTTGAAGAGAAGATGGTGTCCAGGTCATGAATTCCATCTTCGTCAATGATCTGGATGCTGAAAAATAGTAGATTCAAGATGAAGTGCTTCTGGAGCTCTTCCAGACAGTTCTTCAGGAGCTCTACTGCCTTCATATGTGATACTTAGTTTGTAATAACTTCTAGGATGCTCAGGGTCAACAAGGCACCATAACCATGGGCTGCAAATGGAACTTTGGCCAGGGCTGCCAGGTAATCCATGTAATATAGTGTGGGGGTCTTCATGTTCATCATAACCAGCCCACAAGAGGCTGACATGGTATGGCATCCAACTCTGGAGGACTTTAACATTTTTTGGTATGTTGTAGACCCTTTGAAAATAATATTTTAAGTATAAAATATGTAGGATTTCATGCAAACAAAGCCAATTATATTGAAATTATAAGGGCAGAGTGTGAGGAAGGAAAATAAAGATGTAATTTTTCCCCCATGCCAGTTTAATGGCCTCTGGAAATCTATACACCAACTACCTGGAGGTCCATGGAACTCAGGTTAGAAATCCCTGCTTAATAGCTATGTGAGCTTAGGCAAATCACTAAACCTCATTTTGCCTCCAGTTATCTCATCTATAAAATGAATGTTTGACTCAGTGGGTCTAAACTTCCTTCCATTTCTAAATCCATGTACCTAAGTAAATATGTATGTGTTGTCTGCAATATTCCAAGGAAGACTGACTTAATTGGTTTGGCTACTACCTCTAACAACAGAGATTAAATTTTAATGCTCTCATTCTTGCTTCCCTTCCCTAAACCTCAGGACTTGATAGATGGGCTTCAAGAATTGCTATGGATGAAAAATCCATCAGCCCCATGGTCAACGTGGTAAATGAATCCCTATGAACTTATCTAGGCCAGTCTACGTATGACAAATATCTTGTCACTAGCCCTAAGCTCAAAAGCTTTCTAACTTGATAGAATTTAATTCCTAGAATTCATATACTAAAGCTTTGAAAAACTAAGAACCCACTCCTTCTCACAGTGATGTACCATAGCAACATCTCAATGCAAGAATGTTTTTCAAATTTGGTCAATATAGAGAACCACAATGCCTCACTGTGGCTTGGAGGGGATCCTGAGTTCTCAAAGGCTATACCAGTGGTGCACAAGCCATGATAGATTCCATAATGTTGGGTAAAGCTTCATGTACAGGCCCAGAAACAAACCAAGTCTGCTTCCTAAGAATCCCCCTGACTGCATATGGAGAGAGTCTTAATCAGCACCAGTAGTCAGATCCCTTGGAGATAAATTCTTGGGCCACAGCAAGCCATGAAACCAATGCCTGGCTATACTATTCTGGCCTTTGCCATCAAGCCTCAGGACACTTATCAGTCTGCGAGATAATTTTGATCCTAGATCACATCTCCTGCACCTGGGATCCTTCCCTTTGAAAGGAGTGGGTGGAGATGAAGAACTCCTCCCAGAATCTCTAGTTAAGAAAGGTACTATAGAAGAAGTGTCTAAAGACTGCTCTCCACCCAGAGGAACCCAGAAGATCAACTTCAGCAAGGATCCTGAAATGGAGAGTTTCCAGTGAGTAACCCTGCTGCTCTTCAGCCATCCATCTTACAATCTGCTCCAGCTGGGTGGAATAAATAGCTGTTGGCTTCACTCTCAATTGACTTCTTACTGCTATGATCTGACCCTGACCTTAAGAGTTCAGATTGGTGAGTAATGAACCTCTTTAGACCCTAAAAACATTCCACTACAGTGCTCAGGCCACTCATTTTTTCATTTCTCAACTGACTTCTCTCCTCTGGGCTTTGCTGTCATGCTCCCTTCCTAGATGCTCCTCCTTTACAACTTCCTTTATTGTGTTGTCTTCTCCTATTTGATTGTAAGCCCCTTGAGGGCAAAAACTAGCTCTCTTTTTCTTTTTCTTATTCTTTTTGTATTCTCAGTGCTTACCACAATGTCTGACATGGGGTAGGAATTTCGTAGGTGTTTATTGGAAGACTTATTGACTATAATCTGCATCATTATAGGTGGTGCCTATTGATGAGATCATAGATTCATTCACAGATTAGAGTACTGCTTTATATAACTATCATGTCTTGACTTAATGGATTGATAATAGTCTTTGGATTCTTCTTGCCTTTTGCTTTGTTTCTTATCCTACCTATATTTCTCCTTCTGGGTCCTTGCTTTTTCTTCAAACCATCTTGGTTATCATTGTCCAACAGAATAATTCAAGGAGGTAGTCATGCAAGTGATCCTTCTTCACTTTAATCTTGAGTTCTACCTGACATACAGAGTATCATATTGACCTGAACAAGTACAGAAATCCTAATCAGCACTCCCTAGATTGACACTAAAATCAATGCAAACATCTTTGATGATCCCAGGATGGACTAGATCTGCTATATTAAAGCCATTTTCACACATGTACCTACATTTCCAGAGAAAGCTTAAAACACATTTCCAGGGAAAGAGAGAAGAGCACAAGAAAGATAGCTATTCCTGGCCCTAGTCTTCCTTCCTGACACTTTACCAGATACCAGGTACAAAGAAAGATAAGACTAAATTGGAAACAGGTAGGTTTTGCAGTTCTTTATTGGTTTAGAATTACAGAAGTGAGAACTAGTAGAGGCTTTAGATATTATCTGATTCAATCCCCTCATTTTATAGATAAAGTTACTAAGACTCAAACACTTTACTTGTCCAAGGTCAATAGAATTAGTTTATACCAGAACAAAGACTAAAATTCAGATCTTCCCACTCCTTATTCAGCATTTATTCCATCTGGAAAAGAAGGATGAAACAATTACCTAAAATAGAGTTTGATGTACTCTATGTATTTTAAATTTCTTTCTGACTATGTCTTCTGTAGGAAAAATAATCAAGAATTAGCTGCAGTCATGAAATAAAACATTGGAGGGAATAGAAGAAAAAGATTTGTAACTGTAAATCATGTTGTTTCCTTCTTATAAGAAAATTTAAATATGGGTTGAACGCAAAATGAGAGAAGATGGGTTTTTGATAGTTTTCCTTCTGACTAGATTACTAAATATAAACTAGACTACTTTTTACTTTCTTTTTCTAAAAATTAATTTATCTGTTAAGTAAAAATTCCAGGGTTCTCACCCCTCCATCTCCTCCCTTCCCCTCCCCACAGAAGGCATTACCCATTTAAAAATGTACATACATAGGGGCAGCTGGATGGCTCAGTGGATTGAGAGCCAGGCCTAGAGACAGGAGGTCTCAGATTCGAATCTGGCCTTGGACACTTCCTAGCTGTGTGACCCTGGGCAAGTTACTTACCCCCCATTGCCTAGCCCTGTAACAAATAAAATTTATATATATATACATACATACATATATATATATGATATTAGGGTTTAAAAATTTTTTAATGTACATATAAATTATGTCTTTAGTGTTTCTAATGATCAATTCTTTCTCTGGATGTGGACATTCACAAGATATTCTTCAAATGTTCATTCTCCAGCTGTGTATATTGTTTTCTTGGTTCTATTCATTTCACTCTTCATTATTTCATGTAGGTTTTTCCAAGTTTTTTATAAAGGACTATTCTGCTTATTGTTTCTTAAGGAATAGTAGTATTCCATAAACTAGATTACTTTTCAAAACAAGAGCTCATAATTACTTATTGGGATCTTGTAGATGGGTTTTATGTTTTGGGTAAGAGATTAAATATGGGGTGTGTAGAGAGGAATAGCATCTCTTGTGTGAAGACTTGCTGGGCTCTCTCCAGGGCTGCTCTTTTACCCT
>NC_058130.1:553192796-553233637 GCF_016433145.1 Gracilinanus agilis
TCTCTCTCTCTCTCTCTCTCTCTCTCTCTCTCTCTCTCTCTCTCTCTCTCTCTCTCTCTCCTTTCTATCTCTGCCTTCTACTCCTCTTTCCTTTCTTCCTTATATCTTCCACTTTCCCCTCTTTTCTTCCTCTCTTGTCTTCTCTTCTTGTTCCCTCTCTCCCCCCAATCCTTTGTCCCTGGAAAGAAGATGCACATTCCCAGAGAAATCTTTGGCCTTCGTTTCTGGAATCTTCTATAGGACAAAAAAGGTTTGCGTAAGAACATCTAAAAAACAAAGCATGCTTTAACCAAACATTTTGTGATAAAACTGAGTGATGCTCAGGGGAATCTGCTTCATAAAACCTTGCTTGGGCAGAAAAGTAAAAAGCTATTCATCTGGTGGTATGTTTCATTACCACATGTTCTTTTCTATTGCTGTGCTTCTGGAAGGAAGGAGGCAAAAACTGGATTGTCTTGTATGTGCTGTGATTTTTGTTTTGAGAAATGAAATCCACAGGCTTCTGAACTAAGCTGTTGCAGGTGCCTTTCCAATCTAGGGGGTGCTACAGAAGGCTATTCTGCTTCCTCTTTTAATCATTTGGTTGCAGAAAACTTTGTTAAGAGTAATGGGCATTTTTACCACCCAATCTAGACTGTCTCATAAATCCATTCTATCCTGGATTGCAGGGTCATGATTAGTTTATAAAATGTATGTAAATATTGCATTGCCCAGAAAATCAGCTTAAGGGATAGTGTTAAGGGTCTCTAATATAAATATAGGGAAGAGGAAACATGGTGGTGATTCACAGCTTGAATCAATCCATAAAACAATTTTTCTAAAGCTATGGTGTTTTATTGTGAATTATATCATATTCCAAAAGATTTCCATTTTCTAGCTGTAGTACTTTTTAAATCCTGAAGTTCTCTCTTGGAATCAATACCATATTGGTTACAAGATAGAAGAATGGTCAGAGCTAGGCAGTGGGGGTTAAATGACTTACCCAGGGGCACCTAGTTAAGAAGTGTCTGAGGTTAGATATGAACCCAGGACTTCCCATCTCCAGGCTACTGAGCCACTTAACTACCACTATAGATATAGTATTAAATTTGAAAGAAAAAAAATTGGGGAACTTATAGGCAAAGGCAAGCAAGACTATGATTTCATTGATATATGAAACTACCATACAGAAATTCTCTCTATCAATGTAGAAAGAAACTTGTTGATAATGCTCAACCTTAGAGTGTTGCCTGGACTACTGAGAGCTTAAGTGATTTGCCCCATGTCACAAAGCTAAAGGAGTATGTGTCCAAGGAGGATTTGTCTACGTAGTTCACTTTTCAACTGGCCACTAACTTTCTTTTATCATCACTAGTCATCTTGACTTTTGTCTTGTTTTGACATTTGACTTGTCTTGTCTTGGACTTTGGTGACTGGAAGAGAGAGTGGGACCAATGACCTTGGGCAATTCTGACTCATTTAAAACTATTTTATGTGAGAGTCAAAAGAAAGATATGGTCAAGGATATCATTTTGACTTTCTTCCACTAAGGACACTTCCTAGCTGTGTGACCCTGGGTGAGTCGCTTAACAAACCCCATTGCCTAGCCCTTACTGCTTTTCAGACAAAAGATAAGAGTTTCTTTCTAAATACATCTAGAAAATGGAAATCTTTTGGAATATGATACAATTCACAATAAAGCACCAATCAATCAACCTCTCTTCATATGGGGATGCTAGAAGTATTAAATGGATGGTTTTAGGCTCAAGAGTCCTGAATTACATCCTGAATTACACAAACAGGTTAGGGGAAATTTGGTATTATTATGAGATAGTATGAATGTGAGAAATTTGGTATTATTACTAGATAGTATGAATGTGAGAAATGGATTCTATATCAGAAAAGTAGAGTGTGAATCCCAGTTCCAACACTCCATAGTTGAATTATATTATGGTAAACTAATTTAGTATCTGTTTCTGAGTCTCAAATTCCTCATAACTAGAACAGGGATGGTAATCGTTAAATTTCTCCATCAGAGGATTATGTGTAGAAAGCACTAGAGATATAACTTATCCAAGCCAATTTAATCAATGCCATTTTTTCCAAGAAATGAAATATGTAGAGGAAATGAAATGGTTTTCAATGGGCTTAATAGAAAAAAATGCAGAAATCTCTTGGAAAGTCACAGTCATCAGAACTTTATGGTTCACTCACCTTCTTGGCCTTGGAAATATTACAATGGAACCCAATTAGCGGCCCAAGTCACAAAGCTCAGTACACAGAGTGATAAGTATAGCATATAACAACTCTGCTTGGGTGAGCAATGAGAACTCATCAGCTAGCTGGAGGAAGGGGTCCAGAAAGTCAGTTGTAATCAATTTTTAATTTTTCTAGAGGGTTAAAGTGGTGGGTTGTTTTATTTTTAAAGTTAGGGAAACCATGGAATAAACTTTCATTTACTCACCCCCTCTGTCACCTCTTGTTCTTCATTGCTATGCTTCTGGATACAGTTTAAATTTGCAGTTGTGTCATACAAAAACAAAACAGCTAGGAGTTTTCTTTTCTTTTTTTTAAGTTCTTAATCATTGTATTTTTTTGACAAGTTAATTCTCCACAAATATTCTGACAGCCAGCTTGGTTCTCCAGCTTCATTTCACAACATGCTTTTAACAGCTATTCACCAGAAATATCACTTTAAAGAGGAAAATAAAAGTGTCTTATTATGTAGAAATTCTCTAGCACTCAAAGTCATGTTGTCTGTGGATAAAGTAAAGTAGCTGTCTATGATGTATGAAATACTATTCAGATTTAAGAAAGTAAAGACTTTTCAACCTTTCAAGACAGAAGATGGTCATGAATTGCTTCTCAAAGCTCAATTTGAGCAATTTGCACCAAATATAAACTGCATGCAATAAGCCAGTGACACCTCTGATTTATTGTAGGTAATCAGGCAAAACTCTTCAGAATATCAATGCTATTCTGATTCATGCTTCCTCATTTCCTTGATGCTGGACAAACTTATAGGAGGAAATGGCCACTAGTCAGAGAGAGTGCTGAGTGATGAGGAGTGATGCTCTTACACCTGGGTTTTTTCCAGTGGTAACCAGACATATTTTCTTCTTCCTCATTTCCTGTACATTGATTTTACACACTTGCCCAGATCATGGGAACATCCCACTCCATTCTACAGGAAGGGCTTTTATGTCCACTTGTGATTAAGTAATTTGGGGCACTTTCCATATCTTGCAAAGCTTTTCCTTAAAAACTCTTATAAGGCTAGAATGAATCTTAGAGAGCAGACAGTACAACTCCTCATTTTACTGAGGACCTATGGGAAACCCCACTTGAAATTTTCAATAAATTGGTCATATGGAACTGGTATTCAGGAGAGAGACTAGGGCAGAATTTGTAGAACTGGGAATTAAGATTAGGCCACTGAGGTCAGGTTACTATGAAAAAGATCATCTAGGGAGAAAGAAGAGGGCCCGGGTTAGAGCCTTGGGGGGACACCCAGAGTTTGAGTGAGATATGGATGATGATATCTCCTTAGCAAAGGTGACATAGGACGAGGCTTGCTAATTATTTTCCATAAATTATCTGACTTCATTATTAAGGAGCAATGTACTTTTTAAAAAAAAAAAAACTATAACCTTCCGTCTTAGAATCAATACTCTGTATTGGTTCCAAGGTAGAAGAGTGATGAGGTCCAGGCCAGGCTAAGTGACTTGTCCAGGATCACACAGCTAGGAAGTGTCTGAGGCCAGATTTGAACCCAGATCCTCCTGTCTCTAGTCTCTGGGCCTAGTTTTCAATTCGCTGAGCCACCTAGTTGCCCATTGAGCAATTCATTTCAATTTGAGGTGTTTAACTTTGACTTTTTGTGCTTCAGCATCCTATTTCTCTTCGCTATCTGATCCAACCCATCAATGATTGAGTGAGCCTCCCAAATACATTGACCCAACTTATTTTGCATTAGTCATGGTCACCCCAGTTATGGATCCCATTAGTTCTAATTTCCTTGTTGGCATTCTGTCCCACATCTCAAGATTCTAAGTGTATTTAGGGGCTTTTCTGCTGCCATCTTGCTTTCTTAACTCCTGTTAGCAAAGACGTATAATCCTAGCTGGACTCTCCTAAACAGATTTCCATTTGATTGCCAGTATTTCTGCCAAGGGTATACGTCTAACTTGCATGCATGACTTCCTAGCATGAGCTAGCTTGTCCTGGTATCAAAACAAAAGGTCCCTTTTACATCTTAAAAACAAACCTTCTACAATTCTAAGAAACTCTAACATGTAATTCTCATATCTGGGTATTTTTAAGTGTAAATTCTTCCTCATTGGGCTTATTTTTACATTTATAAGATCAGTATTGATGAACAGACTCTTAAAGACATGGAACACTATTCACAAATGGAAATGCCTTTTGACCATAGATAAACTCCTAAGAATGGATATGTCTAATATTACCCCCAAAGTGGTTCTTTTCTCTCTCTCTCTTTTTTCACATTCTCATCATTTTTATTATTGTTCTTTTCAGGTGAGTAGTCTCTCCCCTTTTGAACAGAAGTTCTGTGAGGATAGGGACTATTTTACTCTTAGTTTTGTATTCTACCTCAGGTCCTATTGCACAGTAGATACTTAATAAATGCATATTGATTAGTTATATTAAGTGATTCTAGGGGGTCTCTAGATAGACATATTTAATTGGTTATTAATTAGGCATATTTCCATCCTCTCTTATATTAACTTGGCTACCTACTGGGAAAGGAGTTTGTGTATGTGTGTGTGTGTGTGTGTGTGTGTGTGTGTGTGTAGGGAGTATATATGTATATATAATATATGTATATATAACACATTCATGTGTATGTATAACATGTATGTGTATGTACGTATCTATATACATATGTACATATACACAGAGGGTATTGGGAGATGTTTGTGGGATAATTCCTTTCAATAGTTATTTGCTTGAATGATCAAAAGAATTAAACATTCCTTCAGAGATATGCCAACAAAAAATCTTCCACATATACAGTAACTCTTTGTTTCTCCCCTTCCTCTTTGCACCAATACCTGAATGACAAGCATTTATTCCTCTTGGTCAACTCATAGACTTTTTCTTGACTTTATGATTTCAGTTCCAGGTAGATTCCTTCCTTCTCATGAGGCAATATGGTAGAATAGGAAGAGAACTAGATCAAAATCATGGGATTTGCCATCACATCCTAGCCACTGGGTCCCCTGTGTGACCTTGTGCAAGTGGCTTAACCTCTCATGGGTTTCAGTTTCTTTATCTGTAGTTGGTCAGTCAGCATTTGTTAATCACCATGGGCCAGGCAGCCAGATGGCTCAGTGGATAGAGTGCTGAATGAAAGTGGAGTGCTTCTAGGGGGCCTCTAGATAGACTCATCTTGAGTTCAAATCCAACCTCAGACACTTACTAAGCTGTGTGACTCTAGGCAAGTCACTTAATCCCATTTGCCTCAGTTTCTTTATCTGTAAAATGAATAGGAGAAGGAAATGGTGAATCACTCCAGTATCTCTGTCAAGGAAATACCAAATGGGGTAGGGGGATCATGAAAAATCAGACACAATTGTAAATAACACTTCCTATAATGACATAGTCCCAAATCATTCGTGTTTTTTAATCCTGTAGAAAGACAAACATGACTGAACAACAACAAAAAACAAAATATGTGAGGGCCTGTACTAACTCTTGAGGATAGGAAGTCCTCAAAGAGTATCTATTCTAATGAGGGAAAAGTGTTCCCCTATATATAAATAAAATAAAAGTAAATATAAATAAAAAATAAAATAAAAAAGAAGTACATATAAGATACATACAGAGCAGATCAAAGGAAACCTTGGAAGGGAAGGCAATAGAAGCTGTGAAGCAAGGCAATTGCCCTATATGACCGCTGAGATGCCTTCTGGCTTTAGATATTTGATTGTAACTCAGGTAAGGGTATGGAATGTAATAATATGTAATGTAATATAATTTGAAGAATACCAAAAGTCTCCACCTGTCTCCAATATATCTTTTCACTAAACTTGAGTAGGATAAAATATTTACCAATAGGTTGGCTGACACACACATACACACAAAAAAGCTGTTGTAAAAATGATCCCGCATTATTTTAGAAGAAAGGAAGAGAGAGCTACTGAGAATTTATTAACATTTTAGAACTCTAACTCAATTGGGTTTTCTCAGAACATATATTATCTGAGGCCAAAACACTAAATTCCTTTTTAGGTGGTCAGAGGTAGAGTATTCCCCTCGATGCTCTCATCCTTCCATTAGTCTCTCTAATACTGCTCATATCTTATCTCACTCCAAACTCACATCACTGTGGGTCAGAGTCAGTTTTTACACCTGCAAGAGGTAAAATTCCTCTCTTTTCCTGATTTCTAAGGCTTGGCACCTAGAGTAATTCATAAAAAAAATCTTCTTGAATTAATTAGTATAAAGGGCAAAGGCATTTTTGTCCTCCAGTTCTCTTCAGGTGAAGAGAGGTAAACTATGCCTCATGACACACCCATGAGCACACAGATACAGATAGGGGCAGGGTGGCAACGCACAGAGCTGAGCTAACAAACCCCTGCTTTGTTCTAAATCACACAGGTAACATGCTAGGAAGGGATAGCTTGGCCTAAATCTTTTAACTTCCAATTCTATATTATTGTTTTTTGTCCAGTGAGATAAAGATGCAATTTCACATGTACAAGAACAATTTATATATGGTTTATTTCATAATAATAATCTTAATTGCCCAAGAACTCTGCCACCAGGAAGGCATTTTTCTGTTTCCGGATCTATAAAGCTAGGATCTATAAAACTATATTAGCTATTATCTCAGCGTGTGTGTTTAAATTGATAACGACTGCTAATGACAAACAATGGATATATACAAGCTGATACATTCCAGGTACATTGTACATTTAAACACAGGCAAAAACTAAGACTGAGGTAAACTGAAATACACATCTCAAGAAATTCATATTCATATTCTTTTTTTCTTGATGTGATCAGAAAATGTCTTTCTTATCTTTGCCTGCCATAATAAGCTCCTTTCTGCAATAAGAAGGTATAGTAAATCAATGAACCAATGAACTTTTATTAAGCACCTATTATGTGCCAGGCAGTATAAAAAGTGTTGGAGATATAAAGGCACAAACAGTCCATGGTCTCGAGAAATTTAGTCATATTGGAGAGACAACATAAAAAAACAAAAAACAAAAAACAGAAACCTATGTACAAACAAGTTATATAAGAAATGAATGGGAAAAATCAACAGAGGGAAGGCAGAAGCATTAAGAGGAATAAGGAAAAGCATCTTGTAGAAGATGGGATTTTAGATGGAATTGGAAAGAAACCAGAGAAGCCAGGAGGCAGAGATAAAGAAGGAAAACATTCCAGGCAATGGGAATAGTGGGAAAGAAAAAAAAAATACCCAGAGCCAAAAGATGGAGAATCCTGTGAGAAGAACAGCACAGAGTCACTGGATGCAATGTCATTGGATTACAGTGCCACTGGTCCATGATAAACATTTATTAAGCACCTATTTTATGCCAGGCACTGGGCTTAAGCACAGGGAATACAAATAAACGGAATAAACACAGTCCTTGGTCCTGAAGGAGCTTGCACCATAGTGGAAGAAGACAGGATCCAAAAGAAACTAAAAAGTGGGGAGGGGAACATAATTTTTTTCATGGAATCCAAACCAAGCAAAGCTGCTGACAGATAATAAATAATGAAGAGTTTTGCTGGAAAGTTCTGAGTCTTCTATAAAGGAGGGTTTAGGGAAGTTTATTACTCTGCCCCAACATATGTGGAGGAGATTAGGAAAACTGGAGAGGTGGGGATTGACAAAAGGTAGCAGATAACACTGTGTATTGTATAGTTGAAGCTTTAGTTTGATTCTGTATTTGCAGAGGATTGCATAAGTAACTGGGTTTATTTTTTGGCCATAGGCTGGGGGGGGGGCAGAGAGGCAGATGGATATGTAATTCCATCAATATTCAGAAGTCTTGGAGAGGAAATTCCCTTTACCAATACAGAAGGACTGTGTATTAAGGCACCTTGGTGCTTAACCTGGAGTGTGGGAGAACTGAGTTCAAATGCCACCTTAGATAACTAAAAGCTTTGTGATTCAGTGCAAGTCACTTAAATTCAGTTCCCTCATCTATAAAATGAGAATAACAATAGCACCTATTTCCCAGGGTTGTTGTGAGTATAAACTGAGATTATATTTGTAAAGTTAGCAGTTTTTATTATACTCCTAGGGACTGGCTGGAACACTAAGAGATTAGTGATTTGCTCAGGATCACACAGTGTGTATGCTAGAGGTGAGAATCAAACTTACACTTCCCTGATCCAGAGGTTACAACTGCAAGATGTGGAGTTAGCCATTAGCACTTCTTTTTTTTTTTTTTTAAACCCTTACTTTCCTTCTTGAAATCAATACTGTGTATTGGCTCCAAGGCAGAAGAGAGTGGTAAGGGTAGGCAATGGGGGTCAAGTGACTTGCCCGGGGTCATACAGCTGGGAAGTGTCTGAGGCCAGATTTGAACCTAGGACCTCCCATCTCTAGGGCTGGCTTTCAATCCACTGAGCTACCTAGCTGCCCCACCCCTTTTTTTTTTTTTTTTTGCCATTAGCACTTCTAAAGAAAAATCATTTCCCCTCTTATCTTCCTTGACTTCTAGAGCAACTTGTAGTTGTTTAAGTAAGTTGTTTAAATTTTGTTGAATTTTCCATATTTTATTAATTAGAGAGCTAGCAAATGTACATTTAGAAAAAGAGCTGACTATTATTAATATTGATAAAAATGAATAAATACCTACTTTAAGAAATTTAGTTTAAGAGAGCCTTAATTTTTCCACTGGAGGCTTTGTCCATTTGTATATGCCTATAAAATAAATATCCACTTGAAAATTGTTACAGAAATGATATTCAGACACAATATTTTAAGTTAATATTTGGAAATGACTAAATGCCCATGATTGGCCTGTTGCTATACATTACTGTCCCATTGATACTGCTGTTCTCCTGCATGGGCTTGACTAAAAACAGAGGCACATTACCATGCTGATAATAAAATGTGAAAGGCTTTGTGAACCTTAAAATTCTAAATAAAATTAAGCCATCAGCATCAACATCATCCTTTTGGTCTCCAGTGGTTGATAGCCTACTGTTTATTAAACATATTTTTAAAAGATCATTGAGTTCATAGAGATTCATTTATTCAACTAATTAAAGACTTTTTGATGACAAATTCAGGAGTGGTCATTAAGTTTCCATACCACACAGTTCCTGCCTTTAAGGCAGGTAGGTATCCTAGGTGATAAGGACCCAGGTACTCTCTAAATCCAAATTCATATACTTCCTTTAGCATCAGTTTGAGCACTCATTCTTTTTGGAGAACTGGAGTATGGCTCTAGATTGCTGATTTGGAAAACTCAAGGACAAATCTGAGGGGCAGCTAGGCAGTTCAATGGATAGACAGTCAGGCCTAGAGATGGGAGGACCTGAATTTATATTTGACCTCAGGAACTTCCTATCTGCTTGACTTTGGGGTAAGTCACTTAACCCCAATTGCCTAGTCATTAACCCTCTTCTGTCTTGGACAATACATACTATTGATTCTAAGATGGAAGGTAAGGGTTAAAAAATATCAGTGGGAGTTGACATCTGGGATCTTTTTTCAGCTAAAAATTTTCTACCTTTTTTTTGTCATAGACCCCTTCAGCAGTCAGTGAAGTTTATAGATTCCTTAGAATAATGTTTTACATGTATATAATTAAATATACAGATTACAGACCAATTATTTTGAAATACAGATTTTAAAATCTTGAAAAAAAAGTTCACAGATTCCTGATTAAGAAGTGGGCTGCAGTGAGATTTGCAATAAATCTTACATTCTACTTCACTTTCTGCCTAGCAATGTCATGGGCAGAAAAGGACTACTTGCCTTTGTCTAATCTAGAACTTAATCTCCATTATGGAATGGGCTCTACCAACTTGCACTTGGGCCAGTCAGTTACTCCCTGAGAGGGATAGAACTATCTACAAAGAGCCTTTCTCTCTCTCTATGAACCATCAACCTATTTCACAAATATATACCAAATGATCATCAGGGGTTTAAACCTCAAAAAACTTACTTCATCAAGGTGACACGCAGATCATAACTGCTCCTTTATGGCTGTTCCCAGTGGTGTCATCCCAGCATAGTTATCTGTTTCCCTCTAGATTCCTAACCTTTATAGCAGGAGTAGAAAAAAAACAAACCCGAAGTATCACAAACAGCTTTAATGTAAAAATAATGCATGATGAAAATATTTTAGGTTCAGATCACAGATATGGAATACAGAAATTCTGTGATGGAATAAAGTCCTTATAATATGAAACAAGGTACCAGAAGGCAAAGGTTGTTTACTAACTGGGGGGGGGGATCAAGTTATCAGATATCACCCCAAAAGGGGGAAGGTCTTGTTGGGCTCAACTCCTTCCTTTGGATTTGTCTAGCTAGGCTTCCTGTCCTTTCCCCCAGAAAGCTTTTTTCTTGCCCATTTGGATTAGCTGTTCTACTGATAATGGATGAAAACTCATGGTAGTTCTACTAACAATATGCCCTTATACCCAAACACTTTAAGTTTCATGAGATAAGTAAGAGACCAAACTGAGCTTGAATCCTGCTTCAGATACTCTGTAAGTCTGGAAAGTTTCATTTAACTTTTATCGCCCTCAATTCCCTTCTATGTAAAATATCGATAATAATAGCCCCTATGGGGGGCAGCTAGGTGGTTCAGTGGGTAGAGAGTCAAGTCTAGAGAAAGGAGGTCCTACATTCAAATCTGGCCTCAGACACTCCCCAGCTGTGTAACCCCGGGCCATTCACTTAACTCTCATTGCCAAGCCCTGACCACTCTTCTCCCTTGGAACCAATATACCATCCCGATTCTAAGAGAAAGGTAAGAGTTTAAAAATAATGATAGTGCATATCTCACAGGGTTGTCACAAGGAACAAATGAGATAATATAGGCAAATTTCATAAACTTTAGTCATCATCATTATTATCATTATGATTATAATTACGATATCTAGAAGATCCTGGCTGCATGGATAACATTTGGGCAAGTTCTAAACATAGGTTACCTGATGAAGGGTTATTGTAGCAAGGAATAATGAAAAAGAACTAGATTATGTGTCAAGATTTAGCACAGTATCTAGAACACGTTGTTTATCCATTTTTAAATTTTTTTAAACTATGTTTTTATTTATTTCATTAAATATTTACCAATTACCTTTCAAATTGCTCTCTGTCTTAAAGTTGCTTTACTCTATCTCTTTGTTGGTTCTTTCACTCCTTTATTCATTTCATGACATTATTTTAAAGTTGATTGGAGAGGATTCTCATGGTGGTTTGAGCTTTCCCTGCTTCTACTCCACTATCTTGGCTCCATCTCTACTATCCTTCATTTTTCAAAGAGGACCAATGACAATACAAAGTGATGTCTTGACTTGTATGTGCATTAGATATAAGCAAGGCAGAATTTCACAAAAGTTATCTGCCTCACCTCTCTTTTCCAGATTTATCAAAATCCAGTGGCAGGACAAAAGTCAGGACAAATGGCCTGGGATGCAGTGGATGACCTTAGCATCTTCAATGTCTAACCAATCTCTCAGCACTCCACATAGCCTGCTTCATATGCCTTGATGGCTGAGAGCACAAATTGTTCTCTTCCACCTCGTTCTGCTGGAGGGAATCTTCACATACTTGGAGTAGATACCTCCTTAACTTACCTATGGGTTTGAGACCTACTAGTTTTACAGAGTGTGGCTGTTGTGCATGCTACATAGCTTCTCAGAGCAAAAGGTGAGAGCTGAATGAGAGATGGACACCAAAGTTGGATGAGCTGCCCTGAAAAGGGCTCAGCAAGCCCTCACACCAGAGGTGCTAACCCTCCCTGCACACCACGTATATCCCCTAGCATGATTAGTTGAGAATATCCAAATCCCACCTCGTTCATTTGCTAGTTGCACAACTTGGAGCAAATAATTTAACTACTCTGCTTTTTACTTTTATTTTCACTGTAAAATAAAGAAGTTGGAAGAATTGATCTCTACGGGTCTCCCAGATTTAAATTCTATTATCCTATTGTTCAGAAAATGAAAATAAACAGGTATTCCCCACGAGGCCTTACCATAGAGTTTGATATCAAATGATCATCATACCAAGGTTACATTGAGTATACTCAACAAACTTTACAGATTAAAGCCTAAATTGATCAAAAGAAGTCACAACAACGACATTGTACGTGTGAATAGATAGAGAAGGCTCTGCTTATTTTGCCAGACACACACAAACCCACCTACCCCCCCCACACACAAGGAATATCAAGTAGCAAAGACCCATGGGTTGTACATAATTATGGGGGGAAATATACCCCCCAAAAGAGACTATATGAAGAAAATGACCAATATCATTAATTAACATTTTCTCTTCCTATATCCTCTTCATCACTTCATAAATAATGTGTCCAATAAACAAAAGTATGTGGATGAATCAATCAAAAAATTTTTACTAAGCTTTTATGTTCCAGACACTCCACTAAGTTATAAAACTGGAAAACATTTACTTGGCAAAAAGATTCACCATTGTCACGGAGAAAAATCTTATGCAAAGTCCAAGTAGGAGAGGAATTCCTCTACAATAACAGTAAGGGCCCTGAAATACTCCTTTTTGCTTATGACATTATGCCTATTGTACCAAGAACCAGAATACTGAAAAGGCTTATCATTGAGATCCACAAATGTAAAGAAGAATTGGCATAATGAACTACTTAGGAAAAATGGATAATCCATTGACTTAATCCATTGGTACCATGAATAAAATCCATGAGTAAAAATGGCTCAATAATAAGAAAATCACAGAGACATAGAATCGTCAGAAGAATACTATTTTTAAAAATAGGTCATAGTTTCAGGGAGAAGTTTGGGATCATTAGAAGCACTACACAATTTCCTAAAGACAATTCAGCCCATTCTCTTGCTTCTTTTCAACTCTAGGCCCAAATTGTTGCCCATTTATCAGTGTCTGTCCAGTATATATGTGCTGCAGAATTAATACTGAGGGTCATCCAAAGGGCAGTGGAAAGATGAAGAGACACATGGTGGGTGTGAGCAGGCTGCTAAATATTACAAATGAAGAATTGCCCAGGAGAAGTGGCTTAAAGGATTTCAACAGAGATATCTATGACAGAAAAAAGGAAGTCAGATGGTAATGCATTAGGAACTAGGGATAAGAATGGACAGCTCAAATGTTGTATTGGTATCCATGCAATGTCCTAGAGATCTAGAAGGTCCCAGCAGTAAGGTGGATGGGAGGATTCATGAGAAAGAGCAGTCAAGAATGTACAGAGCCGGAAGGTAGGGATGAATAGCTCTCTATTGTTGGAGAGAATACCCACAATGATGGGATTCTAGTCCCATGAATTGTCAAGGTATAAAAACTGTCATATGGAAACAGTTGTCAGTCAAGCAAGAATTTTCAAGGAATTGAGCAATGTCTACAAAAAACTAAGTGATGCTATTTAGAAATTTGAATTCTGAAAAGGAATCCAACCATTACCTTGACTTTGGTTTTATCCAAACATGAGTCCACCATGTGTGATTTGAACATAATGAATAGGAAGCTATTCTTCATTGCATAATAAGTTTGCACACAGCTTTATCTTTTCAAACCAGAATATGCCATGCAATTTCAGCTACATTTGAGTGAAATACCCTAGCCATGATTCATGAAAACATTTCATTAACTGATTATAGATCTTGTCTCTTCAGTGGGAGAACTGAGAAGTGCACTTCTGACCTAAAAATCTTACGGTAGCGATTGAGTGACATACTGAGTGTTACAATTCCCTATTTAATTGCCAGGGAGAAACACTCGGAAAGTGACATTCCTTTCCAACCAGGCATCAGCTACATATTAAATAAGATGATTTCCATAGTCGTATTAGGGGATACAAGGATCTTTCTGGACTTTGCAATTGGGTTTTTAAAATATGGGCATATACAAAAGAAATAGTAGTTTATGCTTAACTGGTAACATGAAAAAAGAAAGATCATTATATTCTGGCATTGAATAGGGCTTTCAACTGAGCTAAATCCTAATAAGAGGAGACATTTTCTTGCCAGAGATCCAAAATTCAAAATAAATTACACAGGCTTTCACATTTGCATGAAACAGTTAGGTTCTATGCTTAGCTGATATAAGCTCAACTCTACCCTGTTTAAAGGTAAGTACATTATGCAAATGTAAAATAGCCCTGGGTTATTGATATAGTCAATACTTGGCTGTGGTGTCAGCAGAAAGGCACTATGTTAACACCTCTAGATGAAAATGGAATTTTGCCTAGTTTGACTCATAAAAATAACTCATGCTTATATAGTACTTTTGAATTTTAAAACTATTTTCCTCACAAAAGCTCTTAGAGGTAGGTCATAAGAATTAAATTACTATTATGCTCATTTTACAGATTAGGAAACTGAGGCACAGACCTATGGAGTAACTCATTCAGTCAACTAGTTAATAAGTGTAGAATCTGACCTCATATCCATTTACCTTTCTTTTTATTCCCAAAGTTTAGCACATTGCCTGGTACACAGTAGGTATTAAATGAAAGTTTATTGAATGACTGGTTCCTAATCCAATGTTCTTTCTACTCCTCTTCTTATAAGAATTTAGCAGAAGTCTCTAGCTTTGAAATGGTCTGATGAATCCATGATAAGATAATTCCATGGAGGAAATATAGACTGATAATAACCCCCTTCAAAAAATGAGAACAGAGGTTACATCCTGACTGAAGGAATCATTGCTTAATGCTAATGACATTAGGTAAAGCATCTCCTCTGCATCAGTTTTAACCAACTGAGTTTTGGTTTGACCTCTGACCATTCCCTCTGTTGCTATGAAGAGGTTTATTTAAACTCTGGATCCCTGCTGACAGAAGTAGACATGTTTACCTTGGGAAATTGGGTTTGGCACCCATTCAATCAATAGTCAGTCAATATTTGAATACCCACTGAGAAAAAGAGCTACATTAGATGCCAATGGAAAATACAAAGAAAGCAGGGAAAAGAAGAAACATGATCCCTTTTTACTTTTTTCTTTTTTGTAATGTTATTTTTTCTTCATTTATTAGAAAAAAACAACTTTCAACTTTTTTTAAGTTTGAGCCAAATTCTCCTCAACCCTATCTCCTGCCCTGCCCCCTTCCCTGAGATGTCAAGCACTCTGATATAGATTTTACATGAATATTAGTATAAAACATTTTTCCGTATAAGTCCTTTTGTGAAAGAGCACTTGAACAAACAAAAGAAAAATTAAGAAGTAAAGTGAAGTAGAATATATCTTGGTCTGCATTCAGACTCCATTATTTTTTCTCTGGAGGCATATGGTATTTTTCATCATGAGTACATGAAGATTGTCTTGGGTCACTGTATTGCTGAGAATAGCTAAGTTGATAATATTGCTGTTACTGTGTAAAATGTTCTGCTTCTGCTCACTTCAGTTTGCATCAGTTCATGTAAATCTTTCTAGGCTTTTCTTGAATTATTCTTCTCATCATTTCTTATAGCACAGTAATAATACATTGCTCATATACTACAAGTTGTTAAATCATTCCCCAATTGATGGACATCCCCTCAATTTCCAATTCTTTGCCACCACTAAAAGAGCTACAATAAACATTTTTGTACAAACAGATCATGGTCTGTTCAAAAACTGCCACTATGAAATAAATTTGGGGAAATGATGGCCAATATTTTAACAGGCATCTCTGCCCAACTGTAATTGAAAGTCTGTGCAACTGTTAAATTAATGGAATACGTCTTTTTCCTAACACAGCTTGACTTTCTTATAGTGACTTCATCTAACCTGATGTAGGAAATGTTTCTTCTCCAAGCCAAATTGTATTCACTCCTTTCAAATGTTATTCAATCAATATTTTATTTACTGTGTATGGCACTGTGCTAGGCACTGTAGAAGATACAGAGAGGGTATGAAGAGTACATAGTTCCTGCCTTTAAGAAGTTTCCAACTACTTGGGGAAATGGAACATATACAACTGAAAAGCTTAATATAATAACAAAATTATAGCGGAGTTGATATCATAGAATTTAAAAATGAAAGAAACATTTTTAGGCTATCTGCTTCTATTTCTTTCATTTTATAGATGATAAAAAGAAAACCTAAAAAATGAAATTACTTCCTGGGGTAGGGGGGAAGTAGTCATTCAAATAATACATTTTTAATACAACATACTAATTCAGATCTTTGGACTTCAGTATTTTTTCAATTAAGTTTGAAAATATGAAGAAGAGCTAAAATATATGCCTAGTTAATAAATTATTTAGAAAGGGGAAATGAACTATAGTAGAGTAGAAAGAGCATAATTGCTGCTGAGTAACAGGATGATGGAAATGATAGTCATGATCGAAACTACTTTTTGAAGATGACATTGTCAGTAGTATGCATAAAAGAATGGAGAAGGAAAATACTGGGGTTAGGAAGATCAACTACAATAACTCTTTCCTTTTCCTTTGGCCCTTTGTCTATGATCTGCAACTATGCCAATGTCTCTTCCATTTGACCCTGCCATATCCTTAAAATATAGTGTTAGGTTTCTTTTCCCTTCCACAGCCAGAAAGAGTTAGCTATAAACTTTGCTTCTATTTTATCACCTCTCATTCTATTTTCAATCCTTTGCAATCTGGTTTCCTACCGAAACTGATCTCTTCAAGATTAATGGTGTAACTCTCCTCTTCTCTCCCTCTTCACTTCTACCCCTTTTCCTTTCTCTTTCTATTCTTTTCCATTCCCATCCTTTCTCTCTCTACCACATGCTTTATTGATGTTTTTTGTTTCGATTTCATAGCTATTTCTGGGGAAACCTTTATACTACAAGATCCAAGCCTCCCTTGAAACAACAACAATGAAACCAATTTTAAGCATCAGATACAGTGACTTATATGACAATATAGAAAATATTCTTTCCAACTAGTTCCTTGAATCCTTGCCATGATAAGGGAGACATATTTCATTAATTGTTTTCCATAATCATAACTAATAATCTCTTAGTGACTACATTCAAAGTCCTTTTCTCAGTCCTATTGGACCTCTCTCCTACTTTTGATATTATCAAATTCCATCCCTCTTCTTCCTTAGCTTCCATGACACTGCTTCATTTTGATTTCCTTCCATTCTGTCTACGTAATGCTTAATTAACCTCCTTTGCCAGATTTTCATCTTTCTTACATCTACTAAGTGGAGTTATCCCTTAAGGATCTGTCTTGGTCCCTCTTCTTTTGGGGATTCATTTTGGCAATTTCATTATTTCTCATGGTTTTAATTATTAATAATTATTAATTATATTAGGTTGATACTCAAGTCTCCATCTGTCCAATCTTAATCTCTTTAGATTTGTATTGTCAACTCCCTGTTAAATTTCTACTTAGTTATCCCATCTGAATCCCAATTTCAACATAAAACACTGAAAACTACTATTCTTTGAACTTTCCCATTTCTATTGACAGGGTACCATCAAGCTTCCAGTCACTGAGGTTCAAAACTTTATGGTCATTTTTAGCTCTTAACTCTCCCTCACTAACCTCTTACCTTGTTGGAAATAAATGAAGTCTAGAAGCAATAGCAGTTTCCCCTAACCTGCATCTATCATCCAAGTCTGGGAATTTACTAGGTTCTTGACCTCATAATGGAAAAACACTGATAGATAAACCCAATCAAGTTGATCTTAAGCTATCTCCTTTACATGTGTTCCTTGGTCTAGAATCCCCACTTAGAATGATTCCTAACCCCAAAAGGGTGGTTCCCACAGTTTTAGCAAAAATATTAATCTGTACAAGGGAAACTTTAAGTGTCTTCTTGAATTCTCAGAATTCAGAATATGTCAAGGGTCAGGGAGCCATATGGGAAAGCAAGGGATGCATAGATCCATTTAGAGACTATTAACTTCTGCCAACAAAGTCTTTATAAACAAATCAGCCATGCGTTTGCTCCATGTGTCAGACCACAGTAATCCTTTGAACCCAATATCTCAGACCAAGATAGCTGATGGCAACTAGGCTTTCATTCCTTCTGCAGAGATTAGAGTTAATACAGTATTCCTGTCCACCTGCAAGAATTATTCAAGCACTAGAAAAGAAAATAGAAATGTTTACAGAAACAATGGCAGGTGGTAGAGTCAATTGACTTGGATTCAGGAAAACTTAAATCCATGCCCTACACTACACATTTACTAGCTGTGTGACTCTGGGCAAACTTTTGAAATCTTTGAAGTTGAAAACTGATTTCCCTTATCTATAAAATGAGAGAATTGGACTTGATGGCCTTCATGTTACCTTCCAACTCTAAATATGTGATACTTTGAGATGCAAATTGGAATAAGAGTTGAAATGTCCTATAACTCCAAATTATATTGAATAATGAATAGAAAAGTCAAGAAAAATGGGACCACTGAGAGAAGTAGTCCCAATTCCCCATATAGAAAACCTCTATAATTTAGTGAAATTTTCCTCTTTCCTCTTCCTAGGAATTGAGAGTTCTTGCCCAGTTTTAGGGGGTGGGAAAGTTGGTTAAACAAGGAACTAGGAAGAAAAAAAACAATTTCAGCTTCTTGGCTTTGAGTCTGGGAAAAACCTGGAACTAGAAGGGGAGTAATTGTTTCAGGGTATGAATAGTCCAAACAACCAGGAAGCTAGGGCTGAAAACCTGAAAAACCAATTCAGAATGCAAAAGAGAAATTCAGAGATAAAAATCCTCTTTCCTCTTTCTCTCTCTACCTATCTTATCTGTAGGATAAAAGCTGTAAAACCCTGGAGGTGAAAGAGTATCTAATAAAATTGGAGTGGGAAAAAAGGAAGTTTCAGTGAGAAACTTAGTAAAATATTCTGGTTGCTATTGGAGTCAGATTTGAACAGAATAATTTGTTTGTTTTTTCCTCTGCCTTTTTCTATAGTCTGGATGGTAAAAGAAGAGGGTTTGGTTGGGGGAGGTCTCTTGTTCCTCATATTTGTTGCCCAGTGTAAAAATTTGATGAATTTGTCAAATATTATAATAGGAAAGAAATTGGACTTTGATGCTTATTCATATTTTTCTCTGTCATGTATTTTTCTGCATGTACTTATCTCAGACTCTTAAATTGAAAACTGGTGTTTAAATATAGCTCCATCTCAGTTATAGAGGCCATTGAGAGTTGTACTTTTTCCCGACTTGAGGAAGAGGCTAAAGGATCACTCTAGGAACAGGGTGAGAAAGAGGAAATTGGGAATGTGGAAGCTCCATTGAGAGGGACACTGTATGGATGTCCACCAGCTGTAGGAACTAAATGCAAGTAAAGTCTGCTGCTAAACTGATTAACTTTCATGAACAGTGTGAGCCTTGCTTGGCTCACTGATTCACTTGAGGAGTGATCTACCTGGACAAAACTTGCCATTTTCCTGAATATATCAACCTCATGATACTTTTGTGACTCAATGAATTTATCTACTCTCCACTTCCCCTCCTAATGCCTCATTGCTGACTGGTGAACTCAATTGCTTACCATCTTGGAAGTTCCTTCTCTTTTAAGCCTTGTTTATTTGTCATTTATACTTTCTACATTAAATTTAGTTTCCAGATAAAAATAAGTTGACTGAAATAGAAGAGTGGGTAAAAGGAGGAAATGGTAGCTAGTGAAGACATTTTTTTCAGACTGTATTTTAGAATACAATAGTTTTTTTCATCTTAGTAGTTAGAGAAAGAAGTATGTTTCTTCCCTAATCTGGGGGCTCTGAGTTTACTGAATTCCATGAATGTTCAGAATAAATAGTTTGCTGAAAGAGCAAGTAGAAAAAACAAATGTGAATCCATAGACCAATTTCCCTGGACTTAAAAAAAAAAGATATGTGTATCTCTAGTTCTTCCTAAGAGCTACATGACTTACTTGGACATGTGCTTCTAGGATATAGTCTCTCTCTGACTCTGTCTCTCTGTGTCTCCATCTCTCTGCAAGTATTTCTACCTCTCTACTTTTGCTGTTCTGATTTATTGCTCCTTGTTGCTCTATATAATCTTATAGCTAATGCACAACTTGAATAACTTTGAAATCAGAAAGTAAGTGATTGAGATACAGCATTGAACCTGTACTACTTATAGAAATATAAATTTAAATGAAATAGATTGACTTATAATTTGAAAAAATATTTTTCTAATGATTAATAATTTAGGAAGATTTAGACTCTTGGCATTGGGCAAAGATTGGTTTGTTTTTGCTGTTGTTACTGGATTTAAAAAAATTTAAGCTGAAAGAAAATGTTAAAATAGTAGAATCAAAGCAAAGTCAAGGAGTCCACTCTTATGTTTTCTTCTATGACCATGACAGTTTCTGCTAATCCATATATTCACCCAAGCCTGAGAATATTCCTGGTACTTGTTTTCAGAGTAGAGGAAGATTCTGCTTAAATTCCTGGGGTTCAGGATATTCCCAGAGCAGAGGACCTATGTCAGCAGCAATAACTGCTCAAGTTTATCTAAAAAACTGCTATTTTCCCTATTCCTGAGCATGCTTCAATAAAACTTATGCAAACAAAATAAACACCAGGACACTCTGGTGTGTCAGGCCACAGGAATCCTTTGAACTCAGTAACTCAGACCAAGACAATTGGTATGAGTGTGAAAATACTGGCTGTCTGCCAAGACTCTCTTCTATTCAATCAGTTGCCAAGTTGTGTCTATTCAATCTTTAGAACATCTTTCTCATCCATTCCTTTTTCCTTGATTCCCATAAACAATGTCCTAGGTCAGGTCGTAATTGGCTCTTTCATGAAGTATTGCATGGGCTCCTAACTGGTCTCCCTCCTTTCAAATCTTTGCTCTTTCCAACTCACTTAAAATACATATCTGACCTTTGATAAAAAAAAATTCCTTATTGGCCCCCAATCCCTCAAAGGCATGGGATCTTAATCTGAGATTCATAGATATGGTTGGATGACTATTTCAGTATATTTAGTTTCTTTTGTAATCCTATGTATTTTATTTTTATTGGTTCAAAAACATTGTCATGAAAAGTAGTCCAAAGCTACCAAACAGTCAAAGATGTCTGGGATTAAAAAAAAGCATTTAAAACTTTCCAAAATATAGATCCCATTTGCATCCCCATGAATTTCATAAAACTCTATTTTGTGCACTTTATGTTATGACCAAACTGACCTTCTAGATCTTCCCCAGGCTGGATATTTCATTTCTGACCTGCATGCTTTTAGAATGTCTGCCCTTTAATGACTAAAACGTATTTCTTCCTTTCCATTAAAATCTTACCTTTTACATGAAGATGTCCCAGACTCCTCTTTTCTAGCTTCTTTTCATTCTGAATTGTTTCCTTTTTATTTTGTATGTAGCTCATTTCTATATATATATTTGTTCTTTATTTTACCCAATAGGCTATGAATTCCTTAAGCGTAGGAACTATTTTTTTTTGCCCATCAGAACATAGCACACTTTGTATCCTTAGAATTTAGAACAGTGCTTGACACATAATAGTCACTTAATAAATGCTGGTTGGTTGACTTATTGACTAACTGCTCTGAATTTTGAAATTTCTAGCTTCCTTCAAGGATTAGCTTTTGGTGGTAACACACTACATTCCTCTAATGGATCACAAGTTCCTTGATGATAGCAGTTAACAAATGTTTATTAAACTTTATTGGACAGGATGACGAGGGTGGTAGGCATGGAAAGGAAATGAAGAGATGGATACCCACAGAAATTGTGAAATTATTGGTGACTGAATTAATTTGTAGTTTAAGGGTCCTGGTTGCTGAACTACATTTCCATTTGATATTTTTTGTTGATGGGAATCAAGACAGATAAAAAGAATACATGTACTTATAATAAAACCTATGCCTTATCTCATGAGTCATCATCTCTGTATTTTGGACTTATCCCACCAATAAAACTTATGATGATGGTCATGCTCTCTTAATATGGTATTAGAGGGGAAGAAAAGTGCTAAAGAGTAGAGTAGTTGGAATTGGCTAAAGCAGGAATTGATATTGTTTATTCTTAAATTTTGAAGCAGACCAATGACATCAAGGGTAAAATCTTGATTGACTCAGTCATGAATTGGATATAAGTGAGATGGATTTGCACAGAATTATCAGTCTCATCCTCTCTTCCAGAGTCATCAAAGTCCACTAGCAAGACAAAAGTCTTGGTGATGGCCAAGGATGCAGTGGATAACCTTAGTATCTTCAACATCTGACCAAGCTTCAAGCACTCCATAATTCCTGCTTTAGCTGCCTTTATGACTATTGGAACAAATTGATCTCATCCACCCATTCCACTGGAGGATGACTTCACGTGCTTGGGTAGATATCCACATAACTCATCAGTGGGTTTGAGGCCCATCAGTTACCTTCAACCTGGTTTAGCCCATCTGCTGAAATGATTTTACCAAGTGTGGTCATTATGCATGCTACAGCTTCTTGTGGCCACAGGTGAGATTTGAGTAAGAGGAAGATACCAAAAGTGAATGAGCAGTCCTGAAAAAGTCTTAGTAAGCTCTCACACCAGAGGTGCCATTCTTTCCTGGACACCCCATATGCCTCAAAGCAAGAATTACATAAGGCGTGGGTTATCAGGAATATTAGAAAGTATGGAGGAAGAAATAGCAGCTGGAGGAGTCTCTATATTTCTGACCTGCTTGTACTCTCAACTCCACAGGACCATTCTACTAGCAGTGGATAAATAGCAAAGATCATTTGGAATCCCATGCACCCGAGCCAATAATCCAGCTTCCGCTAAAAGCTAAGTTCTTAGGCAACAAACTAGGGTAACAAGATAGGCAATAGAGCTTTTAAAGAAGTTAGCTTTAATAAATACTTTGAAACTTCAGAGGTCCCCTGCATTGTATAGATCAGAATCCCTCCCTGCCATCTCTTACTGTGTGATTATTATCCAATTCCTCACACAAATCCTCCATAAAGGATGAATCAAACATGGAGACTAGAAGGAGGAAGAATCTGTTATTTCACTTAATATTTCATGAATAATAGTGCTATACCTAAGTTTCCTCCCTTCTAACAATCCTTTAAACTTCTTAGAATATTGAATCTCCTTTTTTCATTTTTCTTTTTTAGTCTAAATTCATGATTTTATTCAATTGAGGTGCTTTAATCAAGGTAACTGTCTCCAATGAAAGATCTGTACTTATTCAGCAATGTAGAATCTTAGAAAGTTTTCTGGGATACTGAGGAGTGAAATAACTTGCCTAAGGTCATGCTGCCAATATGTGCCATGGGTGGATAGCTTTTAGCCTCAGTCTTCCCAACCTTGAGGTCAACTGTCTACTGATTAGATCACTCTGTCTCTTTTTAAAATCTGAATTTACAGCACCTCAATCATGTATTTTATACTTTTTCTTGAAATATAGTTTGTGTATGTGTATATGTCTCTATATGCTAGTTGTATACATATTTACATGCATATATCACACAAGCATATACAAAGAAATATATATTACATATTCAATACTCATGTAGGTGGATATATAATATACACCTTTTTATGCATGCAGTATATATAATAGATGGATGTGCATATCTGTATTTACTTACCAGAAAATATTTGTGTACATGCATGTATGTACAGTGAACAAGGGTAGAGTGATGCTTGCATGTGTAAAGGGCTCCAATGCAGCAAGGACAATGTCCTTTTGTTGCTCAAAAGGAGGCAGAATGGACACCTGCAGTCTCTTCACCCCCAACCTTTCTTCAAAGGAAACTTTCGTTCATGTCAGGAAGGGAAGCAGGAGGTTAAAGCCAGAGGCCACCACTCTGCTCTCCTCAGAGAGAGGTGGATACTGGACTAAAATTATCTTTCTGCTCCCTTAAATATTGTCCATCTAAGAGATATGATCAGGTTCCATTTAAATTCTGATCACTTTGCCATTTTTGAGGGGAAGGAGGACTCAGAACTCTATATCCCAGGCTTGACCCCTTTCCCACCTAATTCCAGTTCCCAGTTAAAGCAAGAGAGCACAAAGCAAATAGCCAAGAAACCCATTAAACAAAATCATAGGAAGACAGAAATCAGAAGTATACATAGGAAGTTTATATACAAGATAGTACAGAGCTGAAGTATCTCTCCCCTTGCGAGGATAATAACTCAGCTCAACCAAGGAAAAAAGTCCCAGGACTCACCCAAGGGGAAGTTTCCTGAATAGATGAGACTTAAGTCCCTAGTGAGCTTGGATAGGTCCATGATGGAGATTGCCTGCTCCTTTTGTGTCTTTTCAGAATCCTTTCCTTCAGCAACCAGAAATTGAGTTAGTCTATTCCATCTTCTCTTTTTTTAAAGCTGAAAACAGATTCAATGCTTGAAGTTGACTCTTGCTTTAAGAGTTCCAAAAGGCAGGCAGCTGAGAGCTGAAGCTTTATCACCCTCCTCCCCCACCCCATATAGGGCAAGCCTTCATCTCCATCAAAGAAGGAAATGATCCAGTACCAGTGGACTTTGGGACAGAGGTTATATATGCATGTAGATATGTATTCTTGGTATTTGATCTCAAAGTAAAGAAATTCTTTCCTCAAATTCCTGGAGCACAAGATAGGCTCAGAGCCAGGAGAGCCACTGTGTCAGCAGTTATAACTATTTAAGCTAAAGACCACCAAGTCTTCCTTACCCCTGTTCATGTGTTTTTGGACACACACACATACAAGTATATATAATCATATACATATATAAATATATCCATGTGTCCACACATATGTGTCTATGCATGTATACATACATATATACACATATGGATATACACATGTATGCTTTGTGTTTCTCCACCGCTTTCAGCTCAAATCCTTCATTCTGAAGGAGGCCTTTCCTGTTCTTCCTCAATTCTAGTACCTTCCTTTTATGATTATTTTTCCATCTGTGATAGATAGATAGACAAACAGAGAGATAGATATAGATGGATGGATGGATGGATGGATGGATGGATGGATGGATGGATGGATGGATAGATAAATAGATGGATAGACCGGTAGATGGATAGATTGACGGATAGATAGATAGATGGATGGATAGATAGATGGATAGATAGACCGATAGACAGACAGACAGACAGACAGACAGACAGATAGATAGATAGATAGATAGATAGATAGATAGATAGAGATACATACATATATATCTTATATGACCATAGTTGTTTGCATGTTATTATATCTCATTAGAATATATCATTGAGAATAGGTTCCATGTTTTTGCCTTTCTTTGCATCCTCAGCACTTAGCCCAATATCAATGCTTAATAAATGATTGTTGACATGTGTGTACTGACTGGCACATGGTAAGAACTTATTTAATAGTTGCTGACTGACTGCTCACCTGCCAATTTTATTGTATAAACATAAGGAAACCACATAAGCCTGAGAGTTGTATTTTATCTGCTCTGTGAGTTATCATCACCAAATAATTAATAAACTAGTAGCCATCATCCTGTTGATGACAAGCATCTCCATTCTTTGTTGGAATTATTTACAAATAATGATATAGTTATACACTTAGCTGAATCTGCAACAATTTGGATTTTTCTGGCCAAGCCTTTAACACTCTATTGTGACTCCACTTAAGGTGAGAAAACATAATAGGCTGTGCTTTCCTTCCTCCTTTTTTTCCTCCCCTCCTTCTTTCCCTCCTTCCTTTCTTCTTTCCTCCCCTCCTCCCCTCCTGAAGTATACCCCGCCCCTCAACTCCTGGGTATAATTCCAAACTGTTCTTCCAAATGGTTAGACCAGACCACAGCTCCAGTGCACCATAACTCCTGTCTTTTTACATGCTCTCCAATACCCATCATTTTAACCAGTTTGATAGGTGTGAGATATCCCAGAGCTGTCCTGATTTGCATCTCTCCAATCAATAATGATACAAAGCACTTTCTTATATAGTTATATATAGCTTTGATTTACTCATCCAAAAACTATCTGCCCATATTCCTCAATCCTCTTATCAATCAGGGAATGGCTCACATTCCCACAATCCCCCCCCCAAGTTTGACAAAGTTCTTTCCCCTCTTATTTTAGATATAAGACTTCTATCTTAGATACTGTTTATAGATGTCTTTCTCAATTCTCTGCCCTCCCTCTAATCTCTGCAACATTAGTTTCATTTGTTCATAAACCTACTAATTCAATGTATTCCAAGTCATACATTTTATATGACAATGCTTTCTATCTCTTGTTTTTTTTTCAAAAATTCTCATCCTATCTATAAATCTGATAGGTAATATATTCCCCATTCTTCTAATTTGCTTATATTATTTCCCTTTATGCTTAGGTGATGTATCTATCCATATTGATTTTATCTTGGTAAATGGTATAAAACAAAGTTCCCAAACTTTTTTGGCCTACTGCCCCCTTTCCAGAAAAAATATTACTTAGCCCCCTGGAAATTAATTTTAAAAAAATTTTAATAGTAATTAATAGGGAAGATAAATGAACCTGTGGCCATCACCACTCCCACTCAATTGCTGCTGCACCCACCAGGGGGTGGTAGCGCCCACTTTGGGAATCACTGAATATTGATCTTGTTTCTGCTAGGCTGATTTCTCGTTTTCCCAATAATTTTTAACACTTAGTGAATTCTTTAATACTTTTTCTTTTATAAGAGAATAAGAATAAACTTATTAGGCTATCACACAGTCAAAAAGATTTATTAAGCACTTACTATGTGCCAAGGCATTATGTTAAGCATCTGAGATTTCTTTCATATAAAGGTAAAAGATAGCCCCAAGAGGGTTTCTCACATTCTAATGAAGAAGACAACATATGAACAATTACATTCAAACAAGCAATGTACAAGATAAACTGAAAGTCATTGACAGAAGGAAGGCACCAGAATTAAGAGAGATTGGGAAAGACTTCTTGTAGAAAGTAGGATTAAAAGGGACTTGAAGGAAGTCAGAAAATCTGAGGTGGAGATGAAGAGGGGGAACATTTATTGCATGGGGGACAGTAAGAGAAAATATTCAGAGTCAAAAGATGGTTTAAGTTGTTCAAGGAATGGCAAGGCCAGTGTCACTGGATTGCAGAGTAGATGGTGAGATATAAGGTATAAGAAAATTGGAAAGTAGTCTTCTAGGCAAGGATACACACACACATACACACAAATTAGAGGTTCTAGATTATGAAGACTTTCAAACACCAAACAGAGAGTTGTTTGATCCTGGTGATAGGGAATCACTGGAATTTATTGACTAGTGGGGTGACATGATCAGACTTGAGCCCAAGGAAAATTATTTTGAAAATTGAGTAGAAGATGGACTAGAATGGGTAGAGACTTGTGGCAGGCAGATCAATCATCAGGCTATTGCAATATTTCATGTGTAAGGTGATAAGGGCCCATTTGCTTCAGTGTGATAGAAGTCTCAGGGAGAGAAAGGGGCATATATGACAAATGTTATGAAGGTAAACTTAATGGGTCTTGACAACAGATTGGATATACCAGGAGGGGAGTGATAGTGAAGAGTTGGGGATGACACCTGGGTTGTGAACTTGAGGAACAGAGAAAATGGTATTTCCCTCTCCAGTAATAAGGAAAGCAAAAGTCAGCAAGGGTGTAGGTGGACAGATGATGAATTCCATTTTGGACATTTTGAGTTTATGGTATCTACTGAATATGTAGTTTGAAGTATCCAAAAGGCAAGATTGGAAGTCACCAGAGAGAAGTAAGAGCTGGGTAAGTATATTGGAGAATCATCAGCATAGAGATAATAATAAAATTCATGGGAGCTGATGAGATCACCAAATGGAATAGCCTGGAGAGAGAAAAGAAAAAGTCTCTGAACAAAACCTAATGCATATGATCAGTTAAAGGAGGATCCATTAAAGGAGATTTAGAAGGAGCCATTGGACAGAAAGATGAATCAAGAGAAAGCAGTGTCACAAAAATGTGGAGAGAAGAAAGTATACAGGACAACAGAATAATTAGCAGTATCAAAAACCAAAGAGAGGAAAAGAAGAATAAGGATTGAGAAAAGGTCAGTGGATTTGGCAAATAAGAGATCCTTAGTAACTTTGGAGAGAGTAGTATGCAGTGAATGATGAGGGGAAAAACCAGACTGTATGGAGTTAAGAGGCGCCTTAGGAAGGAGAGGCGCCTATTGTAGATGATTTTCTCAAGGACATTAGCTGCAAAAGGTAGGAGAGATATGGGACTATCATTAACACAGATGACTACTTTTTTGGGGAAAAATGCCACCAGAGTATATGAGGATACTTGACAAAAGTTTGGCCTCCTAAGTTGATGTTTTTTTAAACCCTTACCTTCCATCTTGGAGTCAATACTGTGTATTGGTTCCAAGGCAGAAGAGTAGTAAGGGCTAGGCAATGGGGGTCAAGTGACTTGTCCAGGGTCACACAGCTGGGAAGTGTCTGAGGCTAGATTTGAACCTAAGACCTCCCGTCTCTAGGCCTGACTCACAATACACTGAGCTACCCAGCTGCTGTGTCCCACCTCCCCCCAAGTTTTAAAAGTATTTCTCCTCTATTACTGCTAATCTCTATTAATGTAAAGATCTCTAATAATAGTAGTGTGGCACAGTAGAAAGAGTCTTATAATTCAAGTCAGAAGAATTTAAATTCTGGGTCCTCTACTTCATAGCTGGTGATCTTGAATGTTCCTTAATCTCATAGAGCCTCAGTTTCTTCACCTATAAAATAGGAACACTGTTACCTATCTTATAGTGTTATTATAGAGACTAAATTAGATGTGTGTGTGAAGACTTCACAAACTTTAAAACTTTATATGAAAGTAATGCATGTCAATAAAGGGTTTGTTTAAAATTATTAACTATAGTCTACCCCTTATCCCATTTCATTACAAATTTCAAATTGAGAGTTTTGTCCTACTATTTTTTTTATTACAAGCTCTGTGAGAGTAGGGACTCAATCTTCCAAACTCTATATTACCTCTAGCACCTAGAACAATGTTCAGCAAAAAAAAATAGACACTTAATATGTCTCTTGATTTGAATTCATTTATTGAATTATAGAGAGATGGATAAATTGTCAGAAAGATTTCAGATTTTCATTGAAGGATGGAAAAAAAGATTTTATGGAAAATCCAGAACTAGAGATCAAATGTTAAGCATTAAGTTATTTGAAGAGCCCAGAAAGCTTAAGTGCCAGCAATTAAATATTGAGATTGGTTATTACATATGATAAATTATTTGGCACAGGCTATTTGCTTTAAAATTCATTCCTCAAGGGCTGTATTTATCACTCTAGAAAGCTTATATCCAGGTCAAAAAGAGATCTTGCTTAACAGAAAATAAGTTATACTAATTGAAATATTTTGCTGAATTTGTGATGATTAGGCAACATTGGACATTATTATAAAATATATTCTTATATTAATCAGAAGTTCAATAATTCTTCTTCAACCTTCATTATTAATAGTGATTCTTTTATAGTTGCATACATTTTCTGTTTGTTTTTCCTTTGATTTTAGTTTATTTTGAATGGTTATTCCAATGGCCACATTCATTTAAGGAAAATGAGAATTGGCTGATGCACAACCCAGGAGATGAGAGGAATTCTCCAGTTAGGGCAAATCCTGTAAGAAGATTCTATTCTTACTCCTTCTCCCTACAGTCATGGACTCTGGTGTAGCCTCCTAAAGCTTCAATTCCTGGCTCAGGCTATCAGGGGAAATCCATGGTATTAAATAAAATTTTTATCAATGTGGGATCAGTTTAGTGAACATGACTTGAGCCAGACAAGATAATCTGATTTCCCAATGCTTTCTTCTACAGGCAGAGTAGAGACTAGCTGCCATTTTGGAAGAAAGCTGAGAGACAGAGAATAGAGAAATTGTGCAAATGATGACTTATTGATATAACTATAGGAGATAAAAAAACCAATTCTTTACCTATAACTTATTCTGTCTGTTGTTATTTGATTACTTGATTTAACTGAATTCAATACAACTATTAGACATCAAACTATTTGAAAAAAACTCTGCTAGGCAACTGATTACTGATAAAGAGATGTAAGATGGAAAGGACATCTAAGCACCTAGTCTAGTCTCCTCATTTTACATATTGGGAAACTGAGACCCAGGGAAGTTATGTTACTTAAACAAGATCATATTAGTAGTAAGCCTCAGAGATAGGATTTGAACCCACAACCTCTGACTCCAGAATACTTTCTGTTGTAGTATGAAAACATCCTTTTTCCTAAGATGTTTATAGGCTATTTGGGAAAACACAATAGGAACAAAAGTAAATTAGAACACAAATTAGAATATGATATCCATGTGCTATGACATGTGAGGAAGAATAAATCCTTTCTGCTTGGGTCCAGGAAAGGCTTCCAGGAGGAGATACCACCTTGTCTGGACCAGGAAGAATAAAAAAGATTTCAACAGAGAGATGTTGTGAGCATCAGAGATCAAGTGAGCAAACTCATGGTTGTGATGAAATTAAGAGAATCCTATGGTTTCTTCTGCCTGCATTATCTTCAACTTTTACATGGAGCCTGAAAAATAGAGGAGTCGGAGGTCTTACTACAAACATCCTAATTAAAGTGGAGTTCATTTTCCAGTAGTATACATATATTGGGAAGTTAGAAAGCACTCATAACTCACTAAGCATTTTATCTTTAAATTATAGCACATTAGCTGTGATTATCTAAGACATAATTTTTTTTGATTTGTTAAAAATCAAATGAGAGAGAAGAAACCACCTGAGGTCATATACTCTAGCCTCTTGCCTGGTCTGCATCTAAATAGTCCAAAAACATATTATTCCTTATCCTATTATTCTTAAGTATTTTCAAAGGAAGAAATTCTCAGGCTGCCTTAGAAAGCTGGTACTAAGCGCAATAACCTTTCTATCATTAGTTATAATTAAAATTTATCTTTATATAGCACCTTATTTTTTTGAGAAAAAAAAAGATTTATTTAAGCAATTTACAACAATCTTTTGAGGCAGGTAGCAATTATTATTTCCATTTTTCTTTTCTTTTCTTTCTTTACTCATGAGGTATTAAGGAAGGAATTTAGCAAGGTCATGTTTCTTGGTCAACAAGAGCCGTAAGACTGATGTTTATTATCTGAACAGAGCTCAGCTTCAAAGCCTAGTCTTCTGATTTCAAGTTCAATGTTCTTTCCATGACTCATAGACTCATACTATTGGAACTGGAAGATACCTTAGAAGTCACCTTCTGTTACTTCTCTCCCAACTAGTTCCTTAATAAGGTATGCTATGTGGAATAGAAACCAAGCCTCCAAGAGATTTAATGCTTTTATCCTCAGAATTCTCACTTTGGGCTTGCTCTCTTCATTGGTGGCTGCCTCAGTGGCCATTTCCATTTATCCTGGTTCCAGTAATGCCTCATTTCATTTTCCACCTATCATTTCACTACCAGTCATGCCTCCACATTAGTGCCACCCCATCCTACATTCCTCCTAGTTCTGAAGCCATATTCAAGTCAACTCTGTCATTATTCATTTTTTAAAAATCATTATTACATTTTATTTTTCCCAATTACATGTACAAAACAATTTCCAGCATTTTCCAAAGAATATTGTCTCAAATTCTCTCCCTCCCCCGGCCTTCTCCCTCTTCATATTGTAAACATTCTCATATAGATTTTACATGTGCAATGTAAATGTAAATTTTACATTGTAAACAATGTAAATCATTTTCTCATATTAATCCTTTTGTGGAAGGAAAATAAAATATAAAGAAATTAAAAAGGAAATGAAAAATTGCTTTGGTCTGGATTCTGACTCTATCAGTTCTTTTTCTTTGGCAGCAGATGGAATTTTTTATCGTGAGTACTTTGAGATTGTTTTGGATCATTGTATTGCTGAGAATGGCTGTCATTCACAGATGCTCACTGTAATATATCCCTGTGTCTGTGTACAATGTTCTTCTGGTTCTGTTTTAGTTCATATAAGTCTTTTCAGGTGTTTCTGAGTTCCTCCTGTTTGTCGTTTCTTATCATTCTTAGCACAATAGTGTTTCACTATAATCATATGCTATAACTTTACTCAGCCATTTCCCAGTTGCTGAGAATCTTTGCCTTCCCCAAAAGAGCTGCTTTAAATATTTTTGTACATATAAATCCTAATCTTTTTTATCTCTTTGGGATACAAATTTAGCAATGGTACTGCTGGGTCAAAGTGTATGTACTGCTTTATAGTTCTTTGGGCATACATCTAAATTATTCTCCTGAATGACTGAATCAATTCACAACTTCCCCAACAGTGCATTCATGTATCAACTTTCCCATATTCCCTCCAAGTTTTTTTTTTCATTTTCCTTTTCTGCCATAATAGCCAATCCGATAGGTGTGGGGTATTGCCTCAGAGTTATAATTTTCATTTCTCTAATTAATAGTGATTTAAAGCATTTTTGCATGACTATAGAGAGCTTTAATAGAACTTCCTATTCATATCCTTTGACCATTTATCAATGGGGAAATGACTTGTACTCTTATATATGCAATTCATTTCTCTATGTATTTCAGAAATGGTGTATTTATTATAGTCTTGTAAAAAATTTTTGAACAATTGTGATTGCTGTGTACTACTCTCTATCCTATTTCTTCCTGTCTAATTTTTTATCTCCATCTCCCCCAATATACCCTCTTTTCTATTAGCTCCACCTCCCCTCTCTGATCCTCTTCCCCTCCTACTTTCTTGTAGGGTAAGAGGGATTTCTTTACTCAATTTGATTAAGTCTTATATTTGAGAGTAAATTTTCCATTCAGTTCCAGTCTTTTAATCAGGACTGTTTGAATGCCCTCTATTTCATTAAATATCCATTTCTCCCATCTGAAGAATTATATTTAATTTTGCTGGGTATGATTTTTGGTTGTAATTTTAGCTCATTTTCCTCCCTTTTTCTTTTCTTTTAATTAAAAAAAACTGTTAAAGTTGTTCTCTCTACTTGCAGTGAAAGGAGTGCTATTCTAAGCTTCAGGTAATTGTGTAGCTGCCTTCAGAACTTGTTGTGAAGATCTATCTGCATTCAGTTCTTCTAAGGTAGTATGCTATAAGGAGAGGTTTGTTTAATAGTGTGAATAACCATATCTACTCTTTTCTGTTTTGTAACTGTGACCAGGGACCTTGCTTCCCTGTGGCCACGAGCACTGCGGTCTGCTAGTATTCCTCACCCTGAGATCACTCTCCCAGACTGTGACCTGGATCCGTGTAAGGGTAATGCAACAAGGGTCTTGAACTCAGAGACAGGAAAGCCATCTCTCTAATCTTCTGAACAGTTATTTGACTCTCTCTTACCATCTTGGATGAAATCTCCAGAAGTCTTTGCTGCTGCTTCAGCTACACCCAAGGTCTATTGCCATGGTGGGGCCTGCCCTGGCACCCTACACTCCTCCTCCACCCTGTGCACTAGATCACTCACACTGGCCTTCAAGTTGTTTTGGGTCAAAAAATTACTTCACCTTGTCTTTTTGTGAGTTATGCTGCTCCAGAATTCATTTTTGAGGCACTAAATCTTAGCTTTGTGGAAGATAATTTTGTAGAAATCATATGGGTCCATATACCTTCTCCACCATCTTGGTTCTACCCCTATATCCCTTTCATTATTTCTAGAAAGAATATGTCCATCTATTTTCCTGTGGTTTCATTCTCCATCCCAGTAACTTCCCAAATCAAAAATCCCTCTCTGGCCACCACTCCTTGTTGCTTCTCCCTATTAGAGTAAGAACTTAAATATATATTTCATATATTTATATCTATATAAATGTTATATATAATATATATTATTAATTGATTCATACTCCAGATCCTCTTTTTCTATTATATTTATTTTACTATATTATTATATTACTATTTTATATTAGGAAAATAGGATGGTTCCTCTGAAACAGAATGGCAATAAATACTGTTAACATCCCTGGGGGGGGGGGCACTGGACTCTCTCCTACCTTGAGGAGGCCTATTAGCAGTATATGAAGAAGAGCCCAGGCCTTTGACTGGAATTTTGCTAAACTGACTTGAAAAATAGATTGTGTTGAAAAGAATAAGAGCAAGAAATTCAAGTGAGATTTATTTTGGAAGAGCAAAAAGGTCTGAAGAACTGGATGAATTGGGTAGCTTTTTTTTCTCTCTTTGTATTGGCTGCATTATAGCTCTAGGAAAGGTCCTATGCATTGGGCTCTGCTATTAGCTGCTGGAGGTCTTTGAAACATAATGTATGAGAGTGTTGAGTAATGATGATTCAGTGCCAAAAGGTAAATGGCAACTCTATCCTTGACAGCATGTGTCCCATTCTCTTAGATCTGTCTGTTTCAGAATCCACAGGTAGTAAGTAGCATACTAAAACAGAGGAAACTCCCAACTTCCACCCCACCACCCTCCAGTCTATTGGAGGATAACTCTTATGAAATCTTTTAGATCTTATAGTACACCTGAAAAACTAAAGTCCATGAAATCACCTCCAAAAAATAGCAATGTAAATAGAGATGTTTAATGGAGATCATGAGACATAGTGTCTCTGAGACATAGAAGCAGGAGGAATAATTCCTCAAAAAAATGGTGTAAGTCAGGAAGATCCTCACACTATACAGCTATTAAAATTTCTCAAAGGCTCATGACTCCCTGGATCAGAACAATGTTTTAATCAGAAAGGATTCACTTAGGACTGTTTCTATCTCACCAATGGGTAGGTTAACTTCTCTGTGCTGATTAATTAGGGACTAAGACCTTTGAAAGCTTTCGTACAATAAGGAAAGACTTACATATTTGCAAGCTTTCATACATTAAAAGTTATAATATTTGGTATTTTGGAAAGAGTCATGGACCCTCATTCAAGGGGGTCAGGCAGATCTAAGTTCAAATGATATAATCTAAATGAAATGTAAGGTGCCACATAATTTTCAGTGATGATGATAACTATAGTGATGATGATGAGGATGATGATGAACTTTGAGCAAATGATTTAGTCTCATTACATCTCCATTTTCTAATATGTAAAACTGATTCCTCCTAGCTTAAAATCTTTGATTCTTCATGAATTTTTAGTGGCTAATTTATGTTCTATTGCTCAGTGTGATAGAACAGTGATATCTAAATAGTTCGATGTAAAATAAGAACATTCAGGAAGGACTCAGAGATGAGCATGATCTTTGACCCCTACTGCATCAATAATTCCTCTACCTCATGTCCCATTTAAACCATTAACCTAGAGACCTTTAGGTTAGACATGCTGGAACAATCATGCTTATTGCCGTTTTTATCTTACAGATTCTGCAAAGTTAATTAATAGCTGAAGATGACTAAATATTATTCTAAATCTATCCTCTGATTTGAACTTTTGAACAAATTTAAAACCTGGATCTAATATGTCATCTCCAGGGAAACTTGTGCATTTGTCAGATACCCATATGTGTAATCTTGGGTTTTATAGTCAAAGTCTCACTTATTTAGCTGAATTTTTAAAAGTTAGAATGGATTTGTTAAATGTAAACTTCCTGGAGTATACATATCTCAAAAATAAAGTGGGCTAAGATTTCAGAAATTTTAAGTGTACTCAAACTATAGGCTAAGAACAAAGAAAAGGTTGGTTGGCTTCAAATCAAGTGGTTAAAGAAGCTATTTTCATTCATTTAGTAAATGTTTAAGTATCCACCATATTTGCTGCACTGTTCTGGCAGAGGTACAAAGATAACTGAGATGGAGTTCCTGTCCTCACAGATCTTACAATGTCATAGAGGGAGACAGTATAAATCTATCTATCTATCTATCTATCTATCTATCTATCTATCTATCTATCTATCTATCTATCTATCTATCTATCTAATGAATTCTATAATAAACCATCATATCTATATACACACATATAAATTATTACATGTAATTGTATTATAAAAGCATATATATTGTTCTCTCTTCCTCTACCTATTACCACACACGTATATTTATATATACATAAGTGTATACATATGTGTGTTTATATACCACATATAACTATAGGTATATAGATATAGACCAATATCTTATGCCATTCACAAAGATAAGCTCAAAATGAATATATGAGCTAGGTATAAAAGGAAATATCATTAAGTAAATTGGAAGAACAGAGAACATATAACATCAGATTTATGGATAAAAGAGGAATTTATAAGTAAGCAAGAAATGGAGAGCATTAAGAGATGTAAAACTGATAATTCTGAGTACATTAATTTAAAAGGTTTTGTGCAAATAAAACAAATGTTACTAAGATTAGAAGATGAATAGAGGGGGAATTTTTTATAGACAGCCTCTTGTATAGAGTTCTCATATCTAAAATATATGGAGAACTTTTTTCAAATTTATAAGAATAAGAACTGCCCCACAATTAATAAATGGCATAAGATATGGCGGTTTGGGGATGGAGAAATCAAAGCCATAGATAGGTATATGAAAAAAAATGCTCTAAATAACTACTGATTAGAGAAATGAAACCAAAAAAAAATTTGAGATATCATCTCATACCTATCATATTGGTTAAAATGACAAATGTTGGAGAGGATGTGGAAAAAATGAGGACACATATACCTTTGATGAAAATGAACTGATTCAGCTATTTTGGAGAGCAATTTGGAATCATATCCAGAAAGTTATAAAACTACATATACCCTTAGACCTAGCAACACCATTGCTGGTTCTGTTTCCAAATGAATAGAGCCAAGAAAACATTATAAACATTTACGGAATTAATGCTTGAAGAATAACTTGTGAATGTTATCCCCAGAGAATGAACTAAAAACTAGAACATGAGATATATAACCTATATATACATATCTGTCTCCTAGATGATATCTTCTATGATATGGGAAAGGAGGGGAAGGACTGAGAAACTTGTAAATAAATTCTATTAATAAAATAAATAAATAACATTTAAAAGCATTTATTAAACTCCTACTATGTGACAGGCATTGTGCTAAGCACTGAGAACACAGAGAAAAAAAAGAAAGACAATACTTACCCTTGAGGAGCTCACAGTCTAAGGGTTCCTTCTTGACTCTTGGATTGAATTCTGCATAGTAAGGCCTCCATATTGTTGGGATCTAGAAGTGTGAAATGTATTAAGTATAAAATGAAATTAAAAATTTTGATTTTTTGCTTTGGGGAAAATAATATTTATGTATAATTATGTATATGAAATATAATTATACATATCTATACATGAGTATATATCATCTAAATTAGAAATACTTGCAAAAGAGAAAAATAAAGTGCTATGAAAGCAAAAGAGAGAAATATCATAGTTATGGAGATCTGGAAAGCTTAATGGAAGAAGTAACTCTAGGATTAGTTCATGAACAATGGATAATACATAGGCAGAGAGTGGGGACATCATCCTAGATTTAATAGCCTGAATACCAGTGCAGAAGTGGAAAGTTTCTGGATATTTTCAAGGGATGGCAGCTGATTCAGAATGGATGAAACCAAGAACACATTAAGGAAAGCAGCGTGAACTGAGACTAAAAAAAAACATTGATGAAGTAGCTCACTGGACATGAAGGGAGTCAGAAGATTTGGATTTCAGTGCTGGCTTTTCTATTAATTACCTGTGTGACTTGGTGAAAATCCTTTAACTTTCTAAGTCTCATTTTCCTCAGTTGAAAAATTAAGAGATTGGATTCAATGAATTCTGAAGTTCCTTCCAGTTTGAGTTTGAGTTTTCCTACTAATACCTTCAACTTTTGAAAGGTTTGGAGCAGTAAAGGGCAAACATGATCAAGCCTGTATACCAGAAAGACTAATCTGATAGCACTGTACAAGAAAAAAATCATAACACATTTACATAGCATTTCCCCCTTTGTAAAGTGCTACATCTCATAGCTAGGGCCCTTATTCGATGCCACCATGAGTAAGTATCTGGGAAATTTAAGGGTTTTATCCTTTAGAACAATTTTAAAGTTCCATCTTGCCTTTGCTCACTCAGTACTCTGCTTCTTGTAGGCATGTAGTGTTTGCTGTATTTGTATGAGCCGTATAAGTGTGAAAACTCCTTTTCATTTTTCTATTCCTATTATTACTATACGAAATCACATATATGCACATAAAAAAGGATTCATAGCCTAGGAAACTGAAGACAGCCTACATGCATGAATCATAGTCTTTGCAACTTCATCCCAGCCTTTAAAAAGGCTGCATAAGGAGGAGGAGAGAAAATGGTGGCCCCAAGGAAGCATAAATGTAGATTGATTTATAAAATATTTAGCCAAAAATATAGGGCAAGTTGAGGTCCAGTGGATAGCATGCTACGCCTGGCATTAGGAAGACCTAAGTTCAAATTTGACCTCAGACACTAGTTGTATGATCTTGGACAAGTCACTTACCCCTATTTGCCTCGATTTTCTTATCTTTAACATGAGTTGGAGAAGGAAATGACTAACCACTTCAATAACTTTGACAAGACAACCCAAATGGGATCACTAAGAGTCAAACACGACCAAATGACAAAATCCAAAAATACCCATTAGAAAGGGAAAGTTAATATAGGAAGGAATTGAGAAGGAGGGAGACACAGAGCCCCAAAACACAGTCACCATGTTTATCTACATATCTTGGACCTATGGGATTTAGGAATACAAAATAATATATTATTCAAATTCAACTATGGATAATATATCTTAAATTGTTTTCTTTTTATCTTTAAAAAATCTTTTTAACTTTGTCTTCCTCTGTTCAAAAGAAACCCCCACTCTCTTGAAAATATTCAGAAAGCATTTATTTATTACTTATTCTGTACCTAGAGTTGTGTTTGGTACTAGGTAGCACAAAAGTAATATAAGAAATAATCCCTCCCAATAGGGAGGTCACAGCTGGGTTGGAGAGTGATGATAGCACATATAAAAACATTTAGTGAATAAGACAAACTGTGAGGAAATCTGCCTTGGGTAAGACGACTTCTGAAATTTCAGGTTTAGGGACTTTATTTTAGGAAGGACACTGACAAACTAGAATGTGTCCAGGGTGTGACCATGAAGGTGAGGGGACTAGAGCCCTTGCCATTTATAGATCTATTAAAAGGACTAGGGATATTTAACCCAGAGAGGGTTTAGTAGGGAGAGGGGGTGAGAGATGATAAGAAGATTCTGAAGAGTTGTCATGTACAAGATATATTAGACTTGTTTTCTTTGGTCCCCAGGAGGCAGAACTAACAATAGGTAGAAGACAGAAAGAAACAGAATTCAGCTCAATGTATCTTCCTAACAATTGGAGCTATTTGAAAGTGGGATATGCTGTCTCAGGATGTAATATGCTTTCTATCATTGGAAGTCTTCAAATGGACACTGGATGATTACTTGTCAGAGATATTGCTAAATGGATTTATGTTCAAATGGTAAATGGTCTCTTATGTCTCTTCCAACTCTAATGTCCTAAGGCTCTGTAAAGAAAGCATTACATGTGAGTATCATATGTTGTCTTATATATAATAGCACTATAGATTGATATTATGAGGTATTGATATGGACAGGTAGGGAATAAGATGATATAATAATGTAGTAGGCTTGGAGAGGGAGAAAAGTCTGTTCCCAAGATACTTGGGAGAAATTCCTTGGAGATTTAAAAAAAAGTGCCATGTACCTAGAAATAGAGTCAGATCAATTGAAGCTCAGCTAAGGTCTCAGAGACAAGAAACCATAATATGACCTTCAAGTTTACTATCTGGAAATTCAACCATGGACAGAGGGCAGAGTCAAAATGGTGGAGTAGAGGCAACCACCCATCAAACTCTCCCAGTATTCACTTCTAAAAAACTTAAAAATAATTCTGAAATAAAATTCAGGAATGGAAGAGCCAACAAAATATCAAAGTGAACCTTTTTCTAGCCAAAGAAAACCAAGGAATGTCAGTAGGAGAGATCTGTGGCCCTGCAGTTGGGGCAGCCCAGAGCATATGCAGCATCAATACAAGCAATGGGTCTTGGAGGAAGCTGAGACATCTGCAGCAATAGCTTTAGGAGTTCTTGGCCTAGAGAAAGTAAAGAGGTTGGACAACTGGTCAAAAAGAGATCACAAAGCACCCTTTAGTAGGGCTAGGTGCAGCTAGTGCTGGTTGGCAACTCTATAGCCAATACCCAGTTCTGAGTTGCAGTTCTAAGTCTAGTTCCAGGGTAGAGAGGAGTCCTTGTGGTTGCTCACAAGGGACTAGGGGCCCTGGTCACAGTTCCAAGGAAGAGAGGAACACCAACACTTGTGGCTACAGGAGATCAGGGGAACTGATCAGAATCCCAGGGCCAAGAGGACCAATCGCAGTTGTGACTGCAGTTGTGACAAGGAGAGCGGGGGCCTTCCTGGTTAAAGACCAGACCACAGTCTAGGAGAACAATGGCAACATCACCCTCTGATAACACCTCCTTGAAAGCACCTAAAACTTTTACAGACCTCCAGAACTGGCTTTGAAAACATCAGCATGAAAAAGCCTAAAGTTTGAAATATTGCCTTGCCACCCAAAGCTGAGCAGCTTAACTTTAACATAAAGTTCAAAGTCAACCTAAGAAACAAAGCTACAATAGTGGCAAGGAAGATCAAGATATCAATTTAAGAGGACAGACAATAATGTGAAAATACAATCAAAACCTCAAAGAAAAATACTAATTGGACCCAAGGCCAATAAAAATTCCCATAAGTGTTAAAGAAATAAATGAATGGTAGAAGAAAAATTGGAGATATAAATGAGAGCAGGACAAGAAAGCTATGAAAAGGAAATTAAAAGCTAGGTAAAAGACACATGAAATTTTGAAGAGAATTACAGAACAAGAGAGAAATGAAGAAAGAAAG
>NC_058130.1:553233644-553255994 GCF_016433145.1 Gracilinanus agilis
TTTTTTTAATTACCAAGGAAATTCCATTTTGCTAAAAGGCATGATAGACAATGAAGTAATAGAAAAATTTTATAGTAAGTTTCTCTGAAAAAGGCCTCATTTCTCCAGCATACAGGGAACTGAGTCAAATTTATAAAAATAAGAGCCATTCTCCAATTGATAAATAGTCAAAGATATAAATAGTTCTCAGACCAAGAATCAAAACTATCTATAATCCTATGAAAAAATGCTCTAAATGACTTTTTTTAGAGAAAGATGTATCAAAATAACTCTGAGATACCACCTCACACCTGGTAGAAAAGTGTTAGAGGGGAGAGGGAAAATTCATCTACTAATGAACTCTTGGTTAAGTTGTGAACTGGTCCAGTTCTTCTGAAGAATTATTTGGAATCATGTCCAAAAGGCTGTAAAGCTGTAATGTCATTTGACTCAGCAATATCACTACTAGGTCTGTATTCTAAAGAGATAGAAGAGAAAGTAAAAAGGAGCCATATGTAAAAACATATTCAGAGCAGCTTTTTTGTGGTGGCAAAGAATTGGAAGTTAAAGGGATGTACATCAATTGGGGAATGGCTGAACAAGGTGTGGCATATAATTGTGATGGAGTACTACAGAGCTATAAGAAATGACAAGGGGGATGGTTTCAGAAAAACAGGGGAAGGCCTATATGAACTCATGCAAAGTAAAGGGAGCAGAACAAGGAGATCATAGTAACAGCAAAATTGTTGAACAACTGTGAAAGACAGTTACTCCAATCAATATTCCAAAGAACTCATGATGAAAAACTGCTCCCCATCTCTATAGAGAAAGAGAACTGATAAACCCTTAGTGCAACCTGAAGCTCAATTTCTAAATTTGTTTTTCTTGTTTATTTTTGTGATATGGCTAATGGAGAAATATTTTGTATGATTTCAAACATATAATTGACATCATATTGCTTACCTTCTCAGTGGATGGCAGAGGGTAGGAGAGAGGAAGTGAATTTGGAAATCAAAATAGTTTTAAATAGAATGTTAAAAATAAACACTTATAATTTTTAAAAGAAAGGAGAAAAAGAAATTCAACAGGAGTATAGAATCCTAGTGTGAAATACCCAAGCAAAATCTGATATCCAAGTACAATATAACACCACTAGAGGACCACTACATATTAAATAGTTGAAAGACTGGGCAATCTACTAGTTTACCAGAATAGTCCCAGAGAATAACTGAGGTTCTGCAAAGAAGGTATATTAACCATATTTTGATAATAGGAGATTTAGTTCAAGATTCCTTAGATGCCTAAGAATAAGAGTAATGTAGAATTAAGTAAATGGATTCTGAGTGGAGCCCATCCACTGGTTTCAGTTTTTTGTCACTAGAGGATATTCCATTTCAAGAGCATCCGGATCACAATTCATATGATAAGGAAATGGCATGTTAGTACTCTCTTGAGGACTGAAGATTGACCAGACAGAATTGGAAAAGTTGAATTCCTTGACCAAAAAATATCTTTCTCATCTTTAGCTAAAGAAATGGATGCCAACTAAAGAAGCTGATAGTAATGCTTAATCAGGGTCTTTGGTGGACTGAGAAGCAAGACTGGAAGCCAGAGTAACTAAGGATTCCAAAGGTATATAATTGACTGTAAATTGAAAGAGAAATGCCAAGACAATTTGGTCATTCACAAGACAGGCATATAATTCCCTAGAGGTAATAGATGATTATATGTACACCCAGATTATTCCCATTAATGAATTGTATTATAACCTCAATAGGTACTGTTTTATATTTCTACAGATCTTTACAAGTGGTCTTCTCTGAAAATTTTCTATAGCTGTTATGTACTTTGAACTTGTACAAATTATCTTTGATTGCACTGTGTACAAAAGATGTTTATGATGTGTGCCTAGAATTGTTTTAGTGTACCAAGAAAGTTCTTTGGGGTCTATTTTTTTCCTGAAGGGAGAATGTAGTGAGCATGACCTGGAAGACCCAATAAAATTTTAAATTTAAAAATTTAAATTTAAAATTCCATGATACTTAGGGATAACCAAACCCAACTTATTAGGAGAAATTTCTTGAAATACATTTCTGAAAATACTATACGTTAGAGGCAAAGCAAGGCAACAAGCATTTATTAAGCTGCTACTATTTTGGCAGGCATTGTGCTTAGCACTACAAATAAAAAATACAAGCAAAAAAGAAAGCTGGAATTTGCCTTCATGGAGCTTATATTCAAATGGGAAAAGACAACACATTATAGGAAACTTAAATGAGAAGAGTGATACTTACCTATGTGAAAGCATTGTATAGAAGTATGTAAAGTCAAAAGCAGAGTAGGGAAGGGAATGAAGGTTGGCCAGCCTTAGCCCTTTTCCAGAATGGAGGCCTGGAAGGAACTCTTCCTTTGTGAGAAAAGGGCTGGCATATCAGATGGATATTTCAGGGTAATGAGACCCTACATTCAAAGGGATGCTACAGAGTAAGACACCAGTTGAGACATAGTGTTAGCCTGGAAATTCAGAAACAAAGAAGAGAATGGAGTGAAGTGGATGTGTGGCATCACCTGGAAAGGACTTTTATTGGGTTCTGAATGGGGTTAAGCTTAAAAATGTGAGCCTGTAAGAAGGAGCTATGTGAGATTGAGCAGAAGAATAGGCGAGCTGTCTGTTGTCATTGGAATGGGCCTGAAAGTGGAGCTATTATCAGCATAGTACCTGTCAAGGTGGTCTTGTTCCCAGGTTCCTGGTGGCCTCAGAGCCAAGAAATCAGCAATTGTTTAGCCTACCCCAAGGGGCTTCCAAAGAACTCCATAAGCTTTTTATCACACAGAAAGGAATTTTGAAAAGTCCATATTCCTCTCCTGGTATCTAGAGGGAGATTGAATCATAATCCCACTATAATCATTAAGGCTGCACTCATTTGTATTTGGGGACAGAAAATGATTCTTTCTTGTTAGGCACATTCATTTTTAAGATTTCAATTAATTGCTTTTGTTATGGGATTGATGATTCTTTCTTGTCATGATAATACAATGTGATGTACCAGTGCTGGTTCAAGCCATGATTTATGTAACTGATTACCTGAAATGGACAAGTTAAACTTGAGAAAAATAGCAAGGAGATCCAGAATCAGAGTTTCCAGAGGCTTTTAGGGAGCAGTTATTACATAATATTGTGCTAATAGCATGGTGCAGACAAAAGGAGTGAAAAGACTGATCGACATGGATGGTTGGAAGAAAAGGCATCATCAATGAGGTAGGTCTTGAACTGAGGCATTAAACAACGTCAGAATGTGGCTGGGGAGTTGGAAAGGGGGAAACTGAGGTAAGAGGGAGAAACTATAGGCTGGAGAGTGGCAGGAGTAATGCACAGAGGCAGGAAAGAAAATATTCTGTAGGGATAGTTTAAAACCTATCTGGAACAGAACTTAAATATAGCAAAAAAGTGTTTTCTAAAGTAAGTTTTAATCACAATGATATGATGAATTTTTGATGTTTCTCATCATGTAATCAAGCCCCAAAGTATGTAAGTTCCCCTTAAAATGTTTATGAGCAACTTAAAACTCCTAAGACTTTGATTAGGAGTGCTAGGGGGTGTGTAACTAGATAGGGAGGTGACCAAGGGTTAATTCAAAAACTTCTAAGACCTCTTCAAAAACTAAAACCCTGCTCAAGCAAAAATGTACATAAATATTTCATTTAATCAGATACCCTTGTTGTTTAATGTACTAGGAAAACTGACAGAAAAGAATTTACCTGCAAGTGTTTCTGAGCCAGAGGAGGCTTTGAGCAGATTACCCAAGTCAAAATCCCTTCAAGGAAGTGATATGAGGTTAGAATCTCACCAGCAAAGGACTGAATTCCACATGTCTTATTTATCAAAGGAAAAGATTTATCCCTAAAGAGTAGTCACTTCAATGTAGGCTTCTATAAAATGATCTGGTCTAGAACATCAAGACTGGACAACAGAAAATCTTCAAGTACTCTGGAATAGTTTTTATGAAAGGTAACACTGATATTGGGACAGAAGACAGAGTATTGGGCCTCGAGTCGGAAAGTTTCATCTTCCTGAGTTCAAATATGGCCTCCCACACTTATTAACTGAATGACCCTGGCCCATTCACTTAACTGTGTTTTCCTCAGTTTCCTCATCTTTAAATCTGAGCTTGAGAAGAAAAGGGCATACCCCTCCAGTATTTCTGTCAAGACAATCCAAGACGGGGTCACAGAGAATTGGAAACAACTGAACGACCTAACAAGAATAGCACAGTAATGTTAAGAGATATCCCACTCCATATCTTTTAAATTACAAAGTATAAAAAATGATCGTTTTGGTTTTTAAATTTATTCCATAGCCCTTTGAAATCTTTATGACTAATTAGAATTTTCTTTCATGGGTGCTTTGAAGAGAAAATCCCTTCAACATTCATGAAGACCACTGGAAACATGCTTCGTGGTTGTTTGGTGTTGTTTTATTTTGGACGGGACCTGTGATTTCATCAGGATTGGGGAATCATAGTGTGGAAATTCCCTCTGCTATTTCAGAGAAACAAAGGGAAAGATGAGGAGAATGGGCATTCCAGGAATGGAGGGCATCAAGAGCAAAAATACAGAGATGGGAGAGTAAGTACAAGTAGGCCAGTGTGGCTGTAACAGAGTGTGTACAGAGGAGAATAAAGAGTGAATAGATTAGAAAGATAAGAAGGAGCCAGCTTATAAAGACTGTAAATGCCAAAGAGATGAGTTCATATATGATCCTAGAGATAATAGGGAGCCACTGAACCTATACTTCAGGAAAACCATTCTGGCAGATGAGTAGAGAGTGTACTGAGGAGGGAAGAGTCTTAAGGTAGGGCTCAAGGTGGCACAATGGATAAAGGGCTGGCCCTGAAGTTAGGAGGACTCATCTTCCTGAATTCAAATCTGATCTCAGACTAGCTGGGTAATGTGTGCAAGTCACTTAATTCTGTTTGCCTCAGTTTCCTTATCTGTCAAATGAACTAGAGAAGGAAATGGCAAACCATTCCAGTATCTTTGCCAAGAAAACCCCAAATGGGGTCACAAAAAATAAGACATGACCAAAATAAATGCATAAAAATAATCTACAGGAAGACTATTTTAATAGGCCAGGCAAGAAGTGATACTGGGTACACTTTGGTGGCAGTTGTATGAGTAGAAAGGAGACCTGTATGAGGGATACAAGGCAAGCTGCTGTGGCAAATATGACAGACTTGACCACATATTGGATATGTGGGGTGAATGAAGATGAGCCATTGAGGATATTCCTGAAGTTAAAAGCCTGAGTAATTGGGAGGATATCGGTATCCCCAATAGTAATATGAAAGTTGGGAAGATGATATTGTTGGGGTAGAAGGTTTGGGGGGAAGATAAATGAGTTCTGTTTGGGACATTCTGAGTTCAAATACTTCTTGGGCATCCAATTCAAAAAGTTGAAGGCATCAGGTGACAAGAGATTGGTGCTCAGGAATGCTGTGAGGGAAAGAAATCATCTACATAGATATGATTATTGAACCCATGAGAGATGATGAAAAATCACAGAATTTGAGAGCTGGAAGGGACCTCTCCATGAACATCTCATCCAACATATTCATAAAAAAGATTTCTAATTTAACATACTCAACAAGTGATTGTCTAGTCTCTGTTGCAGGTCTCCAAAGAACTAGAGCCTTCCACTTCTGAAAGAAGGTCATTTCACTTTTGGACAATTGTTGTGAAATAGTTTTATTTTTTCAGACATCAAGCTTAAATTTGTCTCTTTGTAACTTCTAGCTACGGCTCCTGATATGGCTAAATAAATTTACTATTAGTTCATTCTTCATGTGGTATCCTTTTAAATAACTGAAAAGTTATCATATCTACTGCCAGTCTTCTATTTTTTGGACTAAATAAACATGTTCATTTTCTTAAAATGACCTCCATATGTCATAGACTCCAGGTCTTTGCTATCCTAAGACACAGTTAATCAATGTCCCTCTTAAACCATGGTGCACAAAATTGAACAAAATACTTCAGAAAAATTGTGAAAGAATAGAATTCAGTAGGATTATCACCTCCCTATTCCTGGAATTAAGTTCTCTCTTTATTAGCTGAAGATAGCATTAGTTTTTTGGCTTCCACTTCACACAGCTGACTCATTTTGATTTTTTAGTTCACCAGAACCCTAGATCTCTTTCTGAACAACTACTGTCTACTCATGTCTCCACTTAGACTTTTGCAGTTGATATTTCATACCCAAGTACAAGACTTTACATTTATCTCTACTGAATTTCATCTTACTGTATTCAACTTAGTGATATAGCTTATCAAAATCCTTTTGCATCCTGCCTTTTGTCATTCAGCATATTGGTTATCCTGCCCAGATTTTTGTCATCAGCAAATTTAATTAGGGTACCTATATGCAAGCACAGATCCCTAAGGTATTTCACTGGTATCTCCCACCACCGTGACATTGGTCTTTTAATAATGACTCTTTGATTATGTCCCTCTATCCACTTTGGAATTCTGATTCTTACTATAAAATCCATATCTCTCCATCTCCTCCAGAAGAATAGTATGTTATCCCTTATCAAAAGTATCACTAAAATCTAGGCAAACTATAAATATTAATTGCATCTTTTAGTTGAATAATTCTGTTTTAAAAAAAGGAATCAGTTTATTTGGCATCATCTGTTATTGATGAAATCATGCTGTTTCCTTATAATCACTGTTTCCCTTTAAATATTTTTCAATGTCTCTTTAATGATCTGTAACAGAATTTTTTGTAGCAATCAAAATGAAACTTGAGGCCTATCGTTTTTAGACTTTATTACTATTTTTTAAGTCAAGACATTTGCTATTGTCCAATCATGTGAGACCTTTTTCATTTTCTGTGATCTTTCAAATATTAATAACAGTAACTTAGTAATCATAGCTTCCAGTTCTTTTTTTTTTAAACCCTTACCTTCCATTTTGGAGTCAACACTGTGTATTGGTTCTAAGGCAGAAGAGTGGTAAGGGCTAAGCAATAGGCGTTAAGTGACTTGTCCAGGGTCATACAACTAGGAAATATCCCAGGCCAGATTTGAACCTAGGACCTCCCATTTCTAGGCCTGGCTCTCAATCCACTTATCTACCCAGCTGTTCCCCCATAGCTTCCAGTTCTTTTAAGACTTGAGAATCCATTCCTTTGGAGAGGTAACTTGAATTCATTAAAGAGAAGTAGATCTCTTTTACTATCTCTTTACATATTTTGGGTATCATTTCTGTTTTGTTCATTTCTGTTCTGTGAATTTCAACGTAAATATCATTTTCTTTTGCAGAAAAATATAAAAGATATAAGATTTGAGTAACCATGCTTCTTTCTTTTTAGTTATCAATCATCCTACCCATCTCCAACAAAGTTTATATCACTCTTTGATCTTCCTTATTCTCACTGTAGCTTTAAACAAAAACAGCTCTTTTGCTATCCTTGCCTTTCTTCACACCAGGCTCAGCTCATTCTGAGATTTAGCATTCATAACACTGTAAAGGCCCTACCACTCCCTCATTTCCATTTTCAGTCATCTGGCCTTCTTTTCATCTTCTCTATTTTTCTTTTTAAAAGACAAGTTTGTTGGTGAGTTCCCTATCCATCCAAACTTGTCTCTCACTTATTGGAATTATTTCTCTTTGTGTCTTCAAAATTTCATTCTTGATTATTTCTTATTCCTCATGGGCTGACTCTAGTTGAAGAATATAACTCCATCAGAGTCTATTTGTCTTTCTTCTGAACTCTTTGAAATCCAATTTTCCCAGAATCTAGGGTGTATGTCAGATGATGCCCAGATTTCTCCACCTTTTCCATCACAAATTTCAGGATGAAAAACTTTTGATCTTGAAAATTCTCATTGATTTCACCCCTATCAAACAGTTTCTACCTGTTAGCAAAAGTTAGGTCAAAATATAATTTCTTTTTGTTGACTCCTTTACTTTTTGAAGTATGAAATTTTACTAAGGAAAGTTAAGGAATATTAACTGTTCTGTTTTTTGGTAGAAATCTCCAAGTGATTTTCTGGATAACTGAAGTTCTTGATCACTACTAAACCATACCTTTTTGCCAGGTCTGAAATTTGTTTCTTAAATTTCTTTTTTTTTCTCTTTCCTGTGAGGTGGTCTGAAGTATTCTCTAGTGACAAAAGTACTTCTGTTACTTCCTTCTTTGACCTTCACCCAAATATTGTTCATCAGATTTCCTTTCCCCAGTTCATGGATTTCCTTTAATGATTATACCTTATTGATGTACAATGTTCCCCTCTTTTACATTTTTGTTTCATTTTAAGAAGATATATGCATCAAGAGCCATAAGCTAATCAAAAAATTCATTCTATGAAGCTTCAGTGATAACTTTGTTGTCCAGTTTGCCCCATTGCATTAAATTCTTGAGCTCTTTGTTGTGGATTCAAGAAACATTTATTAAGAGCTTAAATGCCAGCACTGTGCTATGGTCTAGACCAGTGATGGATAAACTTTTTAAAGAGGGGGCCAAAGGAAAGGAAATGCTCATCTGTCAGTCTGTTTCTAAGGCAACTCTTTTGAAATTTCGTTGTAGTGTATCCTACTCGTTGTATTCGTCAGATTAGGAATAATGTCGTGGAACCGAATAGAACATTTCAAGGGGCCGCTTCTGGCCCCCTGCTTTAGTTTGCCCATCACTGCTCTAGACTCTAAAGAAAAAGAAAAGTGTAAAAGTCCATTCAAGCTGACATTCTTTTATAGATATGCAGATATGCTTGCTTTACTATATGCAGATATAGATATAGTAAACAAAATATAATTTGGAGTTGAAATATTATGGATTGTGTTAACCAGGAAAAGCTTAATGCAGAAGGTGGTGCCCAAGTTTAGTCATGAAGGAAACTAAGATTTCTAAGATGCAAAGTTGAGGAGGAAATGTATTTCAGGTATACTGAGAGATCATTGAGTACAAAGGCACAGAAATAAGTAATGGAAGAACATGGGTGAGGAAAAGCAAGACAGCCAACTTGGGCAAAAGATACTGTATAAAGATTAAAATTGTGATACCCATTGTGGAGACACCCATCAGACAATTCAAAGATTCAGGACTGGAACTTAGGAAAGAATTTAGGACATCAGATGTAAATATGTTTGTTATCTGCTTATATATGATCATTGAACCCAAGAGTATGGATAACTACCAAAAGAGAGAGTGTAGAAATGAGGGGAAAAAAAGACAAGTGAACATGGCCATATGTGTACAATGCATGTTGTATTTGCATGACTTCAGTGAAATAAATCTACACCTCTGAATTAGATAATCTCAGAACAGTATAGAAGACAGGACTTCCACCTATGATACCCAAGATGGCAGAATTTGGATTCTTCTGAACTCACCCAAACCCAATGTCCAAAAAATCACAAAAACAAACCAAAAAACCCACCTCAAAAAATTTTTTAAAGTGTCAGAACCAACAAGAAACGGAAGCTGGGTTTCACTCAAAGATAACATAGAAGGAGAGCAGGAAGGACCTGTCTTGCTGGGGTAAGTGGGGAGGACACTGGAACCAGCAGTGTGAGCAGAAGTCCAATGCATGCAGAGGAGCAGTCAGGTGCAAGCTCACTAGGGGACTCCTCCACTGAAGAAGCAACCTGGAACCAGGGGAACTGGCAGCTGAGGGGAAGGAATCCAGCTCAATCCAGTGCATGTGGCACCCAAGGGAGCCCAGGAACTGTACTTCTGACATTGTAGGAATGGAGCTGCGCTTCATCATAGAGGCAAGGTCCCAAAAAGTCCCCTCAAATGAGCAAAAGACAAAAAAAAAAACCTGATCCTCGAAAACTATTTCAGCCACAGGGAAGACCAAAATGCAAGCTCCGAAAAGGACAGCAATGCCAAAATGGAAATGTGTGAAGCCTCAAAGGTAAGTGTGAAAGGATGACAGACCCAAAATGAACTCCTAGAAGAGTTCCAAAAGATGATCCCAAAATAAAACCAGTACACGTTGATACCTATCCTCTGCTCCAATACAAGCATGTACGTTAGAAGAGAACCATGGTGCTAGCACTAAATTCCATTTTCAGTACAGACACCCAGCTCTCATTTCATATAATAAGTGGACAAAAGCTCTGTCTGGTTATAAACCCCAGGGCTTTCTTCAACTCCTGTACCCAACTCCAAGACGTGTCATCTCAAAGATATCAGATGAAGAATTGAACTGGAAAATAGGTCTCTGGTTGTAAAACTTTATGATTGCTGTCAGTTATCATGACGAGTCGTTTTAGTTGGGGAGGCTATTAGAATGCTCCGGGGAAATCCTCTAGCTGTCTGGGCAGCAGTTTTATTTATTTTGTTTTGGTCAGAGCATACACTAGTCCATGAGCAACCATTTCCATTCTCACTTTGGAGAGGCAACTAGTTAGGAAGAAAAAAACATTTATCATTTGAAATAAGAACACAAGACAGTGCTCTCTGGTGTCTAAATCACTTGACCAATTTTTAGGTGGCTGATAAAAACAAGGTTCAGTGTTTAATTTTGTCCTTCATAGTATGATTTAATGAATGAATGTGTGAAATTGATTAAGAAAGAGAGTCTCTACCCTCAAGCAGTTTGCATTTTAATAAATAGAGACAACACACACAGGGAATCTAAGGAAGGGAGTTTAAGAGTGGAAAATCATAGGGTTAAAAAATTTGCATTCTAATAGATGGAGATAACACATTTAGGGGTCTGCAATCTGGGGAGGAGAGTTTGGCCCCAGCAGTCATGGATTGGTGAGTAAAGCCATAAAGCATTCAGTAGAAATGCTTTTTTTTCCCCCTGCAGAAACAATGTCAGTGTTAATTTGGTTACTATTCCTAGAATAAGAGATGCAAAGCAAGGGATTGGGGGCAGGTCTCTTATGGGTGCACAGCAGGAAGATTGGTAGCCTGGAGTACAAGTGATTATAGATGTTTCTGTGCTTAAATGGTAAGTAAAGGGCTCAATTTGCCTCTTCAATTAAGGAAGGACACTAACCATTTGTTCTTCCTTTCTCTTCTCTTTTTTCTTGTATCTGAGTCCAAAAAAAGAGGGTTTATTAAAACTTAAGGTTCATCTTTGAAAGCAATTTGTCAAAAAGACAGTTGTGAAGTAAAAAAAGAAGGCAAAAAAATTCTTCAGTGCCTACCCACTGCCTCCTATTAAAATAGGTATTTCTTTCCCTGGAATCTATCTCACACTAGTCCTCTTCATAAAACCCTAAAGAGATTTTGAGCTTTTTTTTGTGCAGCATCTGTCTTATTTCATCTTTGTGCCTCTCACACCTGTTGGAGTGCTTTGCAAATAGTCAAGATTTGATAAAAGCGTGTTAAATTAAATCAAATGTGGAGAAATCAGATTGGAAACATGTGTTTATATTATTCCCCGACTTTGTTACTTTCCCCCATGTCTGTAATGGAGAAAGATAAGAAGAGTAGTGATTTTCTGACACTTATTGGGATCAAGTCCATATTTCATCATCCTTATTACTGAAGACTTATACCTTATATAGGTATTTCACCCAGCTTTTAGGACCTAGTAAGCTAAGATGTAGACAAATATATAAAGACAACGAGCAGGAGAATCAAGTCAATGAATCTACACTTAAATTCAGAGGATTATCTATTGAGGCAGCTAGATGACTCAGTTGTTATGGACAGCTGGACCTGGAGTCAGCAAGGCTTGAGTTCAAATGTGGCCTCAGATACTACTAGCTATGTGATCTTGGGCAAGTCACCTAAACTTTGTTTGCTGAGGGGGCATCTAGGTGGCAAGTAGGTGACTCAATAGATAGTGGGCAGAGTGCTGCACCTGAAGAAAGCCTGAATTCAATTCTAGACTCAGATATTTACTGGCTGTGCAATTCTGGACAAGTCATAACTTCTGTTGGCCTTAATTCACTGAAGAAAGAAATGGCAAACCACTAGTATCTTTGACAAGAAAATCTCTATGATAGCATTGGTCCATTGGGTCATGAGGAGTTGGACACGACTGGACAAAACCAAAAATATTATTTATATCACATTCACATCAAACCTAGAGGCAGTGGGTTACAGTGGCTGCTTGGGTCCACTTCTGGCTCTAACTCAGACCAATTGTATAGGACTGAAAAATTCACAATTCTATAAAGCTTTAAATGACCAAGAAGGGGATCAGTAGACGGAGCTTTCTCATGAGAACACTCCATGTTGGAGAGCTGTGGAAAAAACAGTCACGTGGATAATACCCTGTTGGTGGAACTGTGAAATGCTCCAACTCTGCTGCTAAACAACTTGTAATGATGCTGATAAAATGATTAAAACGCCTGGATCCTTTGACCCACACAACCCATTGCTAGGCATATCCTCTAAAGTGGTCAAAGACAGGAAGAAAGCTCTCACAGATGCCAAAATGTTTATACCAGCACTATTGATAACAGCAAAGGAGGTGATCATTGCTGCCATGTAGTTAAGTGTTTAATAAATGATATTTGCATGACTGAAACACATAGAAAGGATAGTGCATTGGACTTTGCCCTGCCAAACTACAAGGAAGGATTTTATTTTGTTGCTTTCATAGAAAACTCTGAGAAAGTAATGATTAGATGATATCTTTTCCCAGATGTCTTTCAGGGAATTGTTGTCAGTTGTGACAAATGCAGTGTGTGATAGTGGGAAGAGCAGGGAAATGGAACAAAGGACATGGAAATGAATTCAAGCCCTTCTTTTTATTAATCATACAACTACAAGGACCAATTCCTTTCTTTCTCCAGATCTTATTTTTCTCAATGATAAAAGATATTTTGGATTAGATTACCTATAATTATTATTTTATTTTTTTCTGATTCAAATCTCAGATGATGCTTAGATGATAACAGATAAGTGGCACAGTGGATGGAGCACTGGGAGCTGAGTCAGGAAGATCTGAGTTCAAATCCAGACCCAGACACTTACTAATTTTGTGACCCTGGCAAGTCCCTTGACTTCTTTTTGCCCCTATTTCCTCATCTGTAAAATAGGGATAATAATAGTCCTCACCTTGTGGGGTTGTTGTGAGGATCAAATGAGATAATAATTGTAAAGAGTTTAGCACAAAGGGCAGCTAAATGACTCAGTGGGTTGAGAGTCAGGTGGTCTCTGGTTCAAATATTGCCTTAAATACTTAACCTGGACAAGTCACTTAACCCCTATTGCCTAGTCCTTTCTGTTCTTCTGCCTTTGAATCAACACACAGTATTGATTCTAAGAGGAAAGGTAAGAGTTTTTTAAAGAATTTAGCACAGTGTTTGGCACATACAAGGTGCTATATAAATTTATTTATCATAATTATTATTACTGCTTTTATCGTTTAAAAATCTTATACTGTAATTTAGAGATGAAGTCACCAGGTGGCAGAACTGAAGCACAACTTTTAACAGTTTTAAATAGTAATTAAGATCAATTGTTCAGTTGTGTCCAACTCTTCAGAAAATTATTTGGAATTTTTTTTTTTTGAAGGTGAAAGTGCTTGGCTTTACTTTTCCTTTTCATTCACCTCATGGAACACTCTCCCAGGTTTCTTCAGGTCCTCACTAAAACCCTACTTTATATGGGAAGCCTTCCTAATTCCTCTTAATTCTAATGCGTTCCCTTTCTTGATTATTTCCTGATTATATATTTTTTTTCTTTTTTGGAATATTTTTCCACAGTTACATGACTCATGTTCTTTCCCTTTCCCCCAACTCCCCACCTCCCTGTAGCACAATTCCATTGGATTTTACATGTATCATTGATCAGGACCTATTTCCATATTATTGATAATTGTACCTGGGTGATAGTTTGAATTTTCTTGACAAAGAAATTAGAGCAGTTTGCCATTTTCTTCTCCAGCTCATTTTAAAGATGAAGAAACTGAGGCAAACGGGGTTAAATGACTTGCCCAGGATCACAAAGCTAATAAGTGTCTGAGGCCAGATTTGAACACAGGAAGATAAGTCATCCTGACTCCAGGTCTGGTACTCTATTCACTTTGCTACCTAACTACCCCTAGGTTCAATATATAGGCTCAAAGATAAAGAGCTTGTAAGGCATCCCAGAAGTCATGTGGTCTAATGTCCCTCATTTTAAAGATAATGAAACTGAGACCAGAGAAGCTCAGCAACTTTACCAGAATTACAGAAGTATAATTTGAAGTGGCGGAAATAGAATTTCAACCAATCAATTAAAAAAATTATGAAGCGTTCATTATGTGCCAGCCACTTTTAAGGTGGGTCCTCTGAATACAGATCCAATACACTTCCCCCTGTGCCATATTGAATCTCAGCAGTCATCTCGCTCTCACCTGTGGCTCTAAGAATCTGTAGCATATACAACATATATCCCCATATACTATTTCAGTAGGTAGGCTAAACCAGGTAGAAGGTTACCTCCAAGCCTCACACCATTGGTGAATGAGGGGGATGTGTAGCCCAAGCATATGAACCTTCCCCCAAGGAAGGGATGGATGAGAACATTTATGGTTCCAATAATCATGAAGGCAGCCAACACAACAGTGCTGTGGAGTGCTTAGAGCATGGTCAGACATCAAAGATGCCAAGGTCGTCCACTGCAACCAGGACCATCACCAATCATCTTGACTTTTGTCTTGTCCCTGGACCTGGTTGACTGGAAGAGTGATCATGGCTGATGACTTTGTACAACTCTGCTTCACTTAAATCCAATTTATCCCTGAGTCAAAAAGACATCACCCGATGAATTATTTTGATCCTCTTCAAGTTGGGAAGAGAAAGCAAAAACAACCACAGACTCTCATTTTCAGCAAGTTCCTTATGTGCAGAGCAACATCAAAAGTTTGTGCCAGGTACTAATAGCATAAAATATATGCGTGAATGGTTGAGACAACAGATTAGCTTGGTCCTTTAAACTTAAAAAAACCCACCTCTATTAAAACAATTAACATTAAACAACTGGATAAAGCAGATAATATATTTAGACATAAAATCCCTTTCAGCATGGAAATTCTGAGTATGATTCTATTAACATTTGACACATTTGGGTGTTATCATAGTCACAAATCCTTAAATTGTCCTTTATCAGTTTATTCTTAAACCTTAATCTTCTTTATAGCTCCCGATTACAATACTCTTTTATAATTTAACCTGAATCTTAGCTTGACGTCAAAACTCTCCTAGGGTTTGTTTTGGGGTTTGTTTGTTTGGTTTTTTTTTTTGCATCATTTCAGGCTTCAAGTTAGTTTGACTATCCAAGCTTCATTCTGAAGCTGTAACTAGCAGTTTGAGCAATTCAATTAAGTGAGGGAGTTGACCCTGGGATACCTCTAAGCTGCTGCTAGAGAGGCTGTTATCCTGATGCCAAGGAGGTGATTAGGAGGGCGGGATGGGCCTTGGAGGAGCTCACCTAAGGTGTAGCATGGCAGGGGGGGGAGAAGCAACCATCTGGTAGCTTCCCATGTCAACTAATTAATTATTCTTGATAACCAGATGCTAAGTTTAGTTGTTTCGAGGACAGAGAAGGAGGGCAAGTATTGTCAGTACCTTCTAAATTCCAGCATCTTGAGGTAAAGTCTCTGTTGCCCTACCTTTGTTCAGCTTTTAGTCATGGAGTCTCTGTGTTTGAGACAGGGCAGTAGTTTTGCCTTGGCTAGACAGCTCAAGTTAAGAAAAAGAAAGGCATTAGTGTGTTTTCATTCATCCAAAAAGATCTTATTGGCCCCTTTATCATCCTCTACATTCTATTATCCATCTTTTTTTTTCTTTTTTAGTCCCCCTATGGGAAATATAAAGCTTTTGTCTCTAAACTAGGGAAATTTCAAAAACCATAACCCTGTTCCTTCTAACTTTAGGTAGTTTCTCACTACTTTATCTGGCCATTTTGACTTTTTTTTATTTAAGAGTAGACTTACCTCCTCTTACCCTTTTAGACAGGTAGAAATTTGGTCTTTTTCTTCCCTCTTGGTCCCCATCTTGTTTTAAGGAAAATTTTCACCCATGATAAGTCATTTTGACTCTACAAGATCCAGTTTTCGGGCTTTCTTGACAAAGATACTGGAGAGATTTGCCATTTCTTTCTCTAACTCATTTTATAGATGAGGAAACTGAGGCAAGTGACTTGCCCAGGGTCACACAGCTAGTAAGTGAGCCTGGATCTGAACTCATATAGATGAGTTTTCTTGATTCTAAGGTCAGTGCTCTAGAGACCCACTAGACCGACTAGGTGTCCTCTAAATCCCAGCTATCCTTCATCAGTTGCCTGTGTATGCTATACTTACTCTGTCAGACTGGGAGCCACCCACTTGATTTGTGGGAAAAGGTAATGTTTCCTTCAAACATTTTGTGTTTATTTTCTTTAGCAGTCTATTTTTCTTTCATGTATTATGGTTCATTTTAAACAAAAGAGGTTTATACAACAACATTTTGAAAGATAAATTTATTTGGTAACTTTGAACAGACAATTGAACTTTCATCACAGTTCTGGCTAGATGCAGGAGGCAAATTAAGGGAAGAGACTAAAGTACTAAAAGTCATTTTCAGTTAATTAAATCAAATAATTATTTAAGCAAGTTGGGCCATCTTGTTTTATTTTTTGCAAACACAGCTCTAGAGAGAAAGAGACTGTTCTTCTCTACAGGGTCTACTGTACTGAATTTGAGCTTTAACAGCCAAAGATGACTCTTAAGTGAAAGCTGTAAATGTACCCAGAGGCAAATACATCACCTCTATTAGAGCATCCAATAGGAATAAGGCCCTAGGCAATTGCCAGCTCCCAGGGATGTTATATTAATAGGACCAGAATAGTAACACCATCTTTCCACATGAGATTTCACCTCCTCCTTCCCTTCCTCCTTCCAAATCCCAGCTAAAAATGTAGCTTCCAATCTAGGAATCAGATTGATTCTCTTACCAAAAAGCCCTACCTACTTATTCACTCAATGGCTAAGTGCTTATGATACAATTCTTCTCTTTCTAGTAGGACCCAATATGTACTGCAGGATGTTGCTCTTCACTATGCCACTTTTTAAGGTTACTGTAGTTGCCTTTTTGGAATTTTATTATTTTTATGTATCTTCTGTCCTTTTGTTTCTGCCTTGAGGCAACATTTTTATGTATTCAATCATTTTTTCAGTCCTATGACTCTTCATGACCCTCTTTTGGGGGTTTCCTTGGCAAAGATACTGGAAGGGTTTGCCATTTTCTTCTCCAGCTCATTTGATAGATGAGGAACTGAAGCAGAGTTAAGTGCTTTGCCCGGAGTCACACAGCTAAGAAGTGTTTGAGGCTGGATTTGACCTCAAGAAGATGAGTCGTCCTGATCCCTAAGCCTGGCACTCTATCAATTGTACCACTTAGATGCCTAGCCGGAGTAGCATGGTATCATGGAAGAACAAAAAGAGAGAGACAAAAACAGAAACGTTGAACTTAGACTCAGAAGACTAGGGTTCAAATTTTGCCTCTGGTACTTATAGTGGTATGATCACTTCCTATCTCTAGGAAATCTTCATTTTCCTCCCCTGTATAAAGATAGGGCTAGACTAGATGGTAATTAAACCTCCTTTCATCTATGTATTATAGAATCATTGCTAGAGTTGGAAGAGACTTTAGAGGGCCAATGTCATTATTTGGCAGATGAGAAAACTGACCTCAGAGAGGACACTAACCAAAGAATTTAAGTGTCTTGTTCAACTTCACACAAATCAATCAGCAGTCAACAAATATTTATTAAATGCTGGTACTAAACATAGAAGACAAAATGAAATTTAAAAATAACTCAGAGACAACATGCAAAATAATTGTATATCCAAGATAGATAACAGTGAAAAGGGAAGGTCATCTTAGAAGGAAGACACCAATAAAAGATAGGGTTAGGGATGCTAGGAATAGCCACCAGAAGAAGATAGGATTTGAATGAATCAAGCAGTAAACATTTATTAAGCACCTTCTTTGTGCCATAAACTATTCTAGTTGATTTCTAAAGAAATCAATAGGAAGAGATGAGGAGGGTGACCCTTCCAAGCATTATGGGTGACCAACAAAAAATATAGACTTGGCAGTTAAAGTATCATGTTAGAGAAGTAAGAAGGTCAGTCAATGTGGCTATATATAGATGAGTATGTCAAACTCAAATAGAATAGGAGCCTTAAAATCATAAATGAACGTTATTTGTATTGTCCTATGTTTTATTTATTTTGCTAAATATTTCTCCATTACATTTTAATTTAGTTCTTTTTTAAAAGTAAATTTGCTATCTATTTTTAACATTTTTTTAAAAAATTCTGAATATCTTCCTCCCTTCAGTTCCTCACTATCCATTGAGAAAGCAGGTAATATGATATCAATTACACTTGTGAAATAATGCAGAACACATTTCCATATTAGGCAACTTCCAAAAAAAGAAAGAAAAATGAAGTAAAAAAATTATACTTCTATCTGCACTGAGTTTATCAGACCTCTCTCTTGAGATAGAATTTTTTTTATCATTAGTCCCTTGGAATCATCTTCAATCATATATTGATCAGAATAACAGAGTAATAAAATATTTCAAAGTTTATCACTACTGTAATATAGCTGTTACTGTATACAATGTTCTCCTAGTTTCACTAACTTCATTTGCATAATTTAATATGCCTTAACATTTTTTTTCAATGCCATTCTATTTATTTCTTATGGCACAATAGTATTCCATCACAAACATATACTACAACTTAATCAGCCATTCCTTGGTTGATGGATGTCCCCTTAATTTCCAATTCTCTATCACAAAAAAGAGCTGCAATAGATATTTCTGCACATAGAGGTCCAAAATTTCTCATTTGCTTTTTTATAATTTTAACCAATATGATAAGTATGAAATGATATCTGATGCATTTTGATTTGCATTTCTCTAATCAATAATGAGTTAGAACATTTTTTCATATATATATATATAGCTTTGATTCCTTTATCAAAAAACTACTTGTTCATATTCTTTGGCCATTTATCAGCTGGGAAATGGCTCATATTCTTACATATTTGACAAAGTTCTCTCTATATTTTAAGTATGAGAACTCTATCTGAGAGACTATAAAATTTTCCCAAACTTATTGCTATCCTTTTTTTTCCTCCCTGCCCCCCCCTTTTTTATTTACCTTTTCATTTTTCTCTTGGTTTTTGTATTTGGATATCAAATTTTTCATTTAATTCTGGTCTTTTCTTTGCAAATATTTGGAAATCTTCTATTTTGTTTAATGCCCACACTTTCCCCTGGAAGTATGTAGTCAGTTTTGATGGGTAGGTGATCTTTGGTTGTAGACCCAATTATCTTGCCTTTCTCAATATGATATTCTAAGTCTTGCAGTCCTTTAGTGTAAAGGCTGCCAAATCCTGTGTAATCCTGATTGGTGCTCCTTGATATCTGAATTATCTTTTTTTGGCTTCTTGTAATATTTTCTCCTCAGCTTGGAAGCTCTTGAATTTGGCAATTACATTCCTGGGGGCTGTCTTTTGAGGATTTAATGTAGAGGGTGATCTATGGACTTTTTCAATGTCTATTTTGCCCTCTTGTTGAAGAAAACCAGGGCAGTTTTCTTGGATAATTTCTTGTAGTATGAAGTCAAAATTTCTGTTTATTTTCAGGTTTTCAGGTCAGCCTATGATTCTCAAATTGTCTCTTCCAGATCGGTTTTCTAAATTGGTCATTTTCTCAGTGAGATATATCATGTTTCCTTCCATTTTTTTATTCTTTTGACTTTGCTTTATTAATTCTTGCTGTCTTGTGAGATCATTGGCATCTATTTCCCCAATTCTAGTTTTTAATGACTGGTTTTAAGCTAAGCTCTTTTGATTTTCCTTTTTGGTTTGATTTATCCTGCTTTTTATGGCTTCCAGCAGGTCATTTCTGGTCTTCAATTTGCTTATCATTTCATTTGATTTCTGGGCTTCTTTTTCTAAGTGGGAGATTCTGTCTTTTAAACTGTTATTTTATTTTTGAACTATTTCCAACTTTTTTTTGCCAAATCTCTTCAATCTTTCTCATAATCTTACATTTGAAATCCTCAAGAGCTTGTGACCAATTTCCATTTTTTTTGAAGGTTTGAATGTGTTTATTTGCTTGTCGTCTTCTGCTGTCTCCTCTTTAGGCTGGAGTTTTTCTGCATAAAAATTATCAAGGATTAAGATTTTCTTCTTGGTCTTTTTTGGTGGTTGTGGATTGTAGTTCTTGGGAGTTGGTGGCCATTGCTTTGTTCCTTCCTGGTCTGAAGTCTGAGTGAGGAAGGTAGGCAATCTTTATATTGAGCTCTAAAGAGGTTTTTGCCGTGAGGCTATATTTTGAGTCTCCATGGTATCTGCTGTGAGCTGCCCCTCTGCCCAATCTCCATGCTCTATCTTCACTTTTCCTCAACCTCCTGGGGTCCCAAGTCTCTCTGCTCTTAGGGGTAAGTCTGTGATGACCTTAGCCAGCCCCCTTGAGAACCTAGAGGTTGCCCTGCACTCTCTCTGACTCTGGCACTATAGGTGGAGTGGGGGAGGGATAATGATGTTGTCCCTTAGTGGGAGTAATTTTGCCCCCTTTTAGCCTGGAAATGCCCAAACTTTGCCTACCTTCCATGCTTCCATACCCAAATTGCCTAACCCTTACCAGTTTTTTGCCTTAGAACCAATTCTAAGGCAGAAGACTGGTAAGGGTTCTGAGGCAGAAGGGAAAATTTAAAAAAAAGTTTGTCATAAAATTACTAACCTTTAGTTTTGTCTTGTTTAATATTTTAATTAATTTATTTAATAAAATTTATTCCTGGTTATCTCTGTCCTTCCCTACCATACTCACAGAAGTATTACCCAACAAAAATATGTATCTATATCTATATCTATATAATCTTTCATGGTTCTGTTTTTCAATTCATTCTCTGGAGGTGAAGATTCCCAAGTCATTTTTCAAATATTAAATCCGTAGCTGCATTTAATGTTCTTTTGGTTCTACTTGCTTCACTCTTCATTATCTCATGTCATTCTTTTCACGTTTAAAAAAAATTTAGGCTGCTCATCATTTATTATGGCACAGTAACATTCCATCACAATTCATGTACCACAATTTGTCCAGCCATTCCCCGACTGATGAACATACCTTTGGTTTCCAGTTTTTTGCTACCTCAAAGAGAATTTTGATAAATATCTTGAAACATATAGGGTTTTCCCCTTTTCCCCTGATCTCTTGGGTAACATACCTGATGTGTCTAAGGGCATACCCAGTTATATAATTCTCTGAGTATAATTCCAAATTGCACTCTAACATGTTTGGATCAGTTCTCAGTTCCACCAACAGTGTAATAATGTCCCCACTTTTCCCTATCCTCTCTAACATTTGTCATTTCCCCTTTTTTCATTTTAGCCAATCTGCTAGTTGTGAGATGATACCTTAGAATTGTTTGCATTTTTAATAAATAATGATTTAGAACATTTTCCCATATACTTTGACTTCTTCATCAAAAAACTGTCTATTCAAATATTTTGCCCATTATCAATTGGGTTATGGCTCATGGCTCTTATTTTTACAATTTGACAAAATTCTATAAACATTTTAGATACAATATCTGTATTTGAGAAACTATATGTAAAATGTCTCTCTTGGCTACATTACTTATATTTCTATGGGACCATTAGTTTTTTCATCTAAAAAAATAAAGATAATGACTCTTCCACTACCCTACCCACAAAGCTGTTGGAAAGATAGCAAATCTTTTACAAAAGTGGAAGCACTCAATTCATGTTAGGTATTATTTCGCTGGTGCTGAGAAAGTTGGACTTTGAAGCCTGTGCCTGTCAGACTTGTGGACTTTGGGTTGCTTTGCCTGACACACTGGTATTTCCCATAGTATCTGCAACAAAATTTAAAAGAAACCACAGTTACCCAGTCAAAACCAGAAGCTAAAAAACATCCAGAGGCTGAGTCTGGGTCTCTCAAGTTTTGGGATTTCACTAGTGTTTAGTTTTTCTTTCTCTTTTCATAGCATTGATCTTTTCTTTCCTGAATACCTTGGAACCATAGAATCACAGCTTTGGAAAGTGCCTTAGAAGTCATCTACTACAACCCACTACCTTGTATGATATATAGCCCATTAGTACAAAAATATCTGGAGGGACCAACATTGGTGAATTATGAGAGCTTTCCTCAGGTTTTTCTCTTTTATTTATGTGTCTTTATGAGCAGACTACTTGAATCTCCACATCTCAGGTTTGCTGTGAAACCTTTAACAAGAGAAGAATAGTGATAGCCTGTCAGTACAGTGTGTGTGTGTGTGTGTGTGTGTGTGTGTGTGTGTGTGTGTGTGTGAGAGAGAGAGAGAGAGAGAGAGAGAGAGAGAGAGAGAGAGAGAGAGAGAGAGAGAGAGAGAGAGAGAGAGAGAATGT